>NC_069084.1:15225544-15525544 GCF_947172395.1 Bicyclus anynana | reverse complement strand
GGGGTAGGGACGGGGTAGTTTCAATAACTAAAATAGGACGCAGTCTAAGGGTTCATTTACACGAGCAGCACGTTGTCAACGGCAGCTGGCAACTGCTACCGACGACTGCAGTCGGCGACCGCCATCGACTGCCGCCGAGACGTCGGTGACTGCAGTCGACTGCCGTTGACTGCCACCGAGACGTCGCCGACTGCAGTCGTCGATAGCAAGTTGCTGCTCGTGTAAATGAAACCTAATGTATAGGATACGTAGATGCTGTGCTTTTCAGGTATGCTTGAATGTATGGCGTGCTGTGACTCTTAGACTGATGCAGATCCTGCGAAGGAGAGGACTCACCAGCAAGTGTCGGCAGTATCTAGCGAACTGTTCACAGTCGAACACCGCGGGTGGGGATCTCTTGCCTCCGGACCAGTCGCGGCTGAATGTCACCTGCGCCGACACTAGCGCCGCCAGCGCGCACAGCGTCATCATTGTGATACATCTGCAAAAAACATTTATTATTCAGTGCCGACTTTTGGCCTATGCCAAAATGCCTTAGCCCCGAAACGAAAGGGGCTGGAAGAAACCACCGAGGCAGCAAAATCCCCCGCGTCTTACTCGGGCAAGGAGGCCAAGCCTCGAGCCCTATCCCGACACTCTTGGGAGGAGATGACTCCACTGCATTATTCAGTGACTAGTAAATGAACCGCAGTTTCATCCACGCAGTTATGGTTGTTATAGGAATACGAGGATATGCTTGTACCCATGTTACGTACCCTTATAATATCAACTATCTGCCAGAGCACAAAAAATCACTCCACTCGTTTCAGAGTTTCGCCGAAACAAAAAGAGAGACGAACATTTTAAAACTTAATTTTTGAAATAAGAAGCTACATACTTTCATACTAGTGCGAGATCCTGCATAAGAAAAATATACCCTCATCTATTGTTTATTTTGGATAAAAAATTAATTATAGAAAAGATTCACATAATTATTAATTACACAGTGCAAATAGGTTTCTAACAAAATTGCCCTCCTATTCTTCAGTGGTCCAATATACAGCTTTGTACCTTCGGATCCCACGGCCCTGAATGCGGTTACAAGATCGGGCTATGAAATGTTGAATTTTGTTTGCTTCTGAGGAATTCTCAGTTCGGTGTTGGAGTGTTTGTGCACCACTTTGGACACCTCCGTGCCTCAGAGAGCACGTTAAATCGTCGTCCCCTGTCATTATCATCTGAGAGAGAGATCACATCTGAGAGTGATTGTTACAAAATCTAACATCATCACACTTTTCCCGCAAACCCGCATTAAAGAAGAATGGTTAAATTGAACTACATATCCTGTCCTTTAAGAAGGAAGGCCTGGCCCTAAAGTAGACTGGTAAAATAGGCTGATATTAGTGACGATTCCTGGTGTTGAATAAGAATTCTTGAAAGTATACTCAGTCACGATAATGATTAGCGATCCTTGATCCCATTCTATTTTAGGCATTAAATAAAGTAAAATGAAGATGTTGTTCCTTCCTAGTCTTTCAAGAGCATGTGTAGGTAATTAAAAATAATTAACATATCAATAGTCGTTTCCCAAATCATTCTATGCACTTCATATTAATCTACCAAAATTATTGTAGGAGTCACAACACAGCGTAATAATTTAATCAACATAAATGTTACTAAGTACCTCAATAATTTATGTTAAGACACTTTTTAAGCCATCACTTATCTACCGAAAAACTCAAGTCATAAGTATAACTTCTAAATAACTCGCCTGCATCTAGCGAAATGCATTTTCCCGATGACAATACGAGCGAATCGACAAGACGGGGACTCTCGGACAGTCTTGATCTTGAACAAATATCAAACGAAATTGAAGAATATCTAAGACGTGTTACCCTTATATATCACCGTTGTATCGTAGTGCGCATCTCCATATGATCGCGACGTGTCGGGAATAGCCAAGCGCGATCCACCTGAATAGATACTTTTATTGTATTTTGTGTTCTTATATAATTTTATAAGAGACTAGCTGACGCCGCGCGGTTTCACCCGCGTTTTTCCCGTTCCCGTAGGAATACGGAGATAATATATAGCCTTCCCCGATAAATGGGCTATCTAACACTGAAAGAATTTTTCAAATCGGACCAGTGGTTCATGAGATTAGCGCGTTCAACGAAACACACAACAAAATCTTCAGCTTTTTAATATTAAATGTGATAACCCAGTGGATATGATCTCTGCCTTCGATTCAAAGGGCGGGGCATGCACCTCCAAATTATCAGCTATGTGCATTTTAAGAAATTAAATATCACGTGTCTCAAACGGTGAAGGAAAAACATCGTGAGGAATCACCAACCCGCATTGGGCGAGCGTGGTGGACAAAGGCCTAACCTCCCTCATTTTGAGAGGAGACTCGTGCTCAATAGTGAGTCGAATATGGGATGTTAATGATGACCTAATTTATTGACGCCATATTTTATTTATTCCACATTTTTAAAGAAATAACTTCTTATGGGAGGGTAAACCGTTTCGTAGCGTAACGCGTTACGGCGCCACTCTAACTTCCCTTTCGTTCACGCATACAGCAGCAATTTAAGTTGTCACTTCGGTCGGGCGTCCCGAGACGCACTTCTTTTTAATTACAAGAGATTATATTTGAGTCGTTAGGGTCGAAACGTTAGGACCGTAGGACGACTCTTTTTTGGCTCTTTTTTTTTTGGCTGGTGGGAGGCTTCGGCCGTGGCTAGTTACCACCCTACCGACAAAAACGTACCGCCAAGCGATTTAGCGTTCCGGTACAATGTCGTGTAGAAACCGAAAAGGGGTGTGGATTTTCATAATCCTCTTAACAAGTTAGCCCGCTTCCATCTTAGACTGCATCATCACTTACCATCAGGTGAGATTGTAGTCAAGGGCTAACTTGTAAAGAATAAAAAAAAAAACTCTCGTGAACAGAAGTCTGGCCTTTATTTAGGTCAGAGGATCAGAATCGTTTGCAGAAGTTCATTATTAACAACTTGTATAGTACTAGGTACTTATTCCACGTGAATCTTGATGTGTTTTACAGTTTGCAGTATATAACCCCAATTCAAAGTTAGTTAATTTTATTCGTCTAAAAATAAAAACGTAAACTGCCTTTTGTTTGTTGGTCCTCTGGTAGGCTTATGTAGCTACAGATCACAATGTGCTGGGTTCAGTTAAAACTTCTCAGCCCGGAGGCGTGAAGTTGGTGGTGTTACACTCCGTGCCTCGGAGAGCACGTTAAACCGTCGGTCCCAATCATTATCATTAACATCGTTCATGAATTTAACATTATCATCATCACCAATACATTTCCCAATTCAAAGTTCGTAAATTTTATTCGTCTAAAAATAAAAACGTAAACTGCCTTTTGTTTGTTGGTCCTCTGGTAGGCTTATGTTTAGGGTGATCCCTAAACTCGTCAACCCGTATTGTAGCAGCGTGGTTTAAATTCCATATCCCCCTTCTATATGAATGGAGGACTGCTGGTCACGTTGAAATGAATATGTAAAGTGCAGATAAGGTAGGTATAGAATATAGATAGTGTACTATCTTATCAACCTCTACGAGTTTCCTAGGTTGATCCTAGAAGGCAAGATAGTCGGAAAAAGATCACTAGGACGACAAGGAGTGGACCAAGAGTAATTATAGCCAGCCGAAAATTTTCTCTAGTGATCGGAAAAGTTTTCTCCATCTGACCGCTAAACTTCAGTTTGAAGAGGGCACCGGTGATGATGATGACCATCTTATATTTATGTTCTAAGATTTTATAGCAATGACGCCCATTTTAAATATTGCCTCTGGTTTCGAATCCTGACGTCCTGTCTTAGGTCGGGTTATGAAACATTAACCATTAATAATAAAATTAACGTTTTCTTCTTTCAATGAAATTTGCAGCAATTGCCAGGTGTTGTGCTTTCTATAGTTACACCTCAGTGCCTCGGAGAGCTCAGAGCTGGTTTAGCTGCCGGTGAAATAACCTATTGTTCTTAGAACCCTATGTTCTTATATCTCGACAGTGGAGTTTCAAATTGATCTCTATCACCATAGTTCTAAAAGCTGAAAGCTTTTTAAACTCGAACCCTTTTTTAGACATTTTTAGGGCTTAAAGTGTTGTAGTCGTAGTTTGAACTCTGGTCTTCTGGATTAAGACTAGCTTTTTATTGGAACGAAGTTATTTTAAGCAGTTTACAGTGAATTGGCAGAAATCACCATTTAATATGTTATGTACTCATTTATGGTGTGTTTAACGATTTGTCTAAGTTATTAAGTAGGTATTAAAAAACCCGCTATTTTGAGATTTCTTATTCCTGCGCCAATTTCTTTCAAAATTTGCATTTCATAAATGGCAAAACAGATTCTGAAGTAAAAAAGCTCAAAGCTGAACTAGAGCTTTCTCCAATACCCATAGCATAACCATGCTGGACATGTGTACTACGGAAACCTAAAAAGAATAAATTAATTAATTAAGTACCTATTTGGACAAGGTACCACTACTCTGTAATGATTTGATCATTAACAGGCTACCACTCAAGTACGTTGTTGCTACTACTACAACCTTTCACCTTTTCTACTTGTTCCAGTGTTGTATGCGACGTGTGTTGTAACGCAAACACCTCAAAGCAAACCGATATAAAAGAATATTATTAGACACATAAGTTCCTTTGAACCGCCCTTTCACTGTCCGCGACAATACCGCCCTGAGATGGAACAGGTGCTCTAACAAACACCCTTTGTGATCCGAACGGTTATTTATGCCCCGTATCGTATAAACCTATTAAATAGCCTCAAAGCAGAGGTGGACACCGTCTTAGAGGTATTACTTTAAAAATAATATTTCCATGGCATTTTCTCGGAAAAGTTCGATGACGTGTTTAATACTTTTTAGACGACTGAACCGATCGATTTTCTAAACTAATCAGCTGGTGACCTCGGAAAACTGCGTCGATTGGATCCAATTTTGTCGAAATTCTGAAATTTTGATATGAAATATTGATGAAATGTTGTCGAAAAATTTTATAAGAAACGTTTTTTTAATTATTCCAAAATTTTTAGTTTAGCGTAGGCAATGATCGTCTTTGGTTTCCCAAAACTCTTTCAATAGCAAAAAACATCGCTGGATTCAATTTTCTTAATGGGCAAGGGTTAAATCCTGAGTCCTTTTCTATTTCTATTGTTGTATAGACATTAATGCATATGAAAATGAAAATTTTATTGTAATCCTACGTCCAATGACAAAAAAGTTATTAGTAACTAGTAATAATACATTAAAATTAAATAGTTTATAAATATTAAAAAACCATTATGATTCAAATGATGATGTTATATAATTAATAATTATAGGCACAAAGAACAATCCGAACTCTGAACTGGACTATGTATTGACTCGTAGGTTTAACTTAGATGCCCTTGGGTCATTGTTTATCTTTCAGACTTTAAACTTTAGTAGCTCGGCTAAAGATTATTAAATGACTATACCAATTTGCTTGCATAACGAGGGTTACGATCTTTTGTGTAGATATAGTTATACGAATGTCTCATTCTTTAACCCTTTAAATCAATTCTTTGACGGTAATAGTTTGTTAATCGTTTATTAATTTGAGAAGGCATCAAAAATTAATACTTACCAGCTGATATTTACGAGACGAATTTGATAGCATTCCATGGATTCACAATGCGGGTGCCGGGCCCATCGCGTGGTAGAGAGAAAAACTCCGAGCAGAGTCCCGGACTAGTGACCAAAGGACGTAGGGTTAAGGAATTTCTTGACAATCGAGTAACTCCGCATCTCTTGTGTTGTTCTCCCTGCTTATCTAAATTTGGTAAGATCCTATTAGAGCAGCTTTAGATACCCGTTCTAATATAGAACTTGCTGCAGATAAAGGTCAAGGTCTTTAAGCAAATTATAGAGAGATTTTGTTGGTAATCCTCTCGCACCTACTTCTATGACGTACAGACTTACTACATAGCAATTTTTGGTTAGTTCATTTATTAGGTCATATTATTTGTTTACTTTTATATTGTCGTCCTTCGGAATGTTAGTCTCCCACGGCACTGTAAGTACATGTACCTACTAGCTTAGTTTGTCTCGAAAAAAGAAAAATTTTTGGTGTAGATCTCGAAATAGCGACATCCGGTGAGATTTCATAATGTTTATCATATGTATCCATTAATAAAGTCCAATCAGGTGCAGAACCTAGGATTTAAACAAAGTTAATAATTATATACGAAACTTAAGAGCCACATTCTCCTATTCCTGGTATCCTAATCCGGAATTATTAAATGGAAAACCATAAGTCTTTGCTAAATAATGAGAAATAGTTAAGAGGGGAGAAAATATAAGAAGCAGCTTAAACTCATGGAAATCAGATTAATAGAAATCAATTGTAAAAGGGTTCTCCGTATCCTAGACTATTAGACGCTATTTACATAGCTAGCTAGGTATATGCATCTTGACCTTAACGGATGAGATGATAAAAAAATAGAACAACCAATAATAATATTATTGTTAACAGCTCTAGATAAAGATAATACAATCCAAGAGATACGATTGTGGGAAGCATTACTCACAGACACCAATATAGCCTATAGGTTAGAGCACACAGGTGCGTTTATAGTTGCGTTCAAACTTTAGCCTTGCGTCACAAGAATGCGTTTCAGGGTTCCATAATATTAACCAGTGGACGCCCGTCACTTGTTGCTTCGTTTTATTTCGGACAATATTTAAACTGGCGATGGAGCGAGCTATGCTTTGTGTTTCTCTGCGTGATCGCACCAGAAATGAGGTGATCCGCAGACGAACCAAAGTCACTGACATAGCTCAGCGAGTAGCGAAGCTGAAGTGGCAATGGGCAGGCCACATAGGAGAATATCAGAAGAGCCGATGACGTTGGGGTCCCAAGGTGCTGGAATAGCGACCCCGCACCGGAAAGCACAGTGTTGGTCGTTTGAAATTCGGTCTATTGGTTAATGATACTTGAACACACCGACAAAAAGTTTTGAACAATTGTTTTGTGGTCTATCTACTAGCGGAAGCCCGCGACTTCGTCCGCGTGGAATTCAGTTTTTCACAAATTCCGCGGAAACCATGGATTTTTCCGGGATGAAAAGTATCCAGGGTATTATCTATCTTTGTTTTAAATTTCAGCGAAATAGGTTCAATAGTTGCAGCGTTAAAGAGTAACAAACATACGAACTTTCGCTTTTATAATATTAGTAGAATATTATTTTCAAAAAATGTTTAAAGCACAAGGTATGACTTTTTTACTACTTTGAAATGGCATGTTCCACAAACTACACCAACGAATATCGCCGATAGATTCCTGGCCTTAGATCTAGACATCATAAACTGCACTCCACACTATTATGGGGTGCACAGTAATGAGTGACATGGACATTTCTTCTACAGATATGCTATCGAATCTAAATCACAATCTTAGATAATCTGAGATCATAAAGTTCCAATAAGCGATTTGTTTGTTTCCTTTACTGTTGGGAAGCTAAACTATCTCCGAGTGCTAAATTTATCTCATATGCCTACAGTAACGAGAACCACGCGGCGTCTGTTACCCATATACGACTCACTATTGAGCACGAGTCTCCTCTCAGAATGGGTTAGGGCTTAAAGTGTTTTTAGATAGCATGGTATGGTGACAGTCGCCTGTGTGACGTTCATAATTGTTTGACGAGACGACCCAGCGCGTCAAGGCAGTGGGTTCGATTCCCAAAAGAATAAATATGGCAAAATAATGATAATAAAAATATGTATCAGTGTGTCATCCTTGTCACTAATAGCAAAAGTATTTATTTTCCAGAGTGTTTTGTTTAACTTTTTTAGATATTGTTAATACCGTAAATAAATGCTTATCAAGTATTGTATTGATAATATTTTATATGACGGAAGTGGATCAATTTGCGGGACACATTTTATATTAGTTGTTTTTTAACTTGGGTATATCTATATCTATACTAATATTATAAAGAGGTAAAGTTTGTAAGTTTGTAAGTTTGTCACATTTTTTAAATGGGGTAATCTTCGGAACTACTGGTCCGATTTCAAAACTTCTTTCACCAGTAGAATGCTACATTATCGGGGAGTGCTATAGGCTATATTTTATATTGGTATCATATATATTAGCCGAGTTATCACAGTTTTTGTCATACAGGTCGGACTGAAAATCCTCTTAAACAGACTTATTCGCATGCGCTGCCTTAACTATTTGTAAAATTGAAATTAATGTATGGAGACTTTATGTATCTTTAAAAGTTCTACAAAAAAGTCCGCGACACCATATATCTATCTACTATATATTAGCAGATATAGTACCTTTTGTGTTTTAAAAATTATTAATTTTATATACTTAGGTTTACGTCATTATTTATACAACTAAACTTTAATCCTTATTAAAATAAATTATTTAATAATCACAAGGATATTATGAAGATAAGATTTGCCCTTTACAGTATGTTAATTACTTAAATAGTTTCTGAGATAATACAAAATTTCTAAAAGACGCAGAAATTCCGCTATATGACGCCGGGAGCTTTCATTTACGTAGTTCCTGTTCCCGTGTGAATATGGGGATCAAACATAGCCTATGACACTCGCAAATAACGTAGCTTTCTATTGGTAAAACAATTTTCCAAATCGGTCCAGTAGATCCAGAGATTACCTCCTACAACCACACGAACTTTACCTCTTTATATTATTATCATAGAAGTCTCTATTTCTCTTGGTCATACCACCACTCTCGAAGGACTGGACCGATTTTGCTAAGGGTAGGAGTAAGATGGAGAAGTTACAGGGTAGGGTAGGGTACGGGTAGGGAAGCGTAGGGGTAGTGTAGGGGTAGGGTAGGTTTAGGGCCGGGTTTAGGGTAGAGGTAGGGTAGAGGTAGGGTAGTGGTAGGGTAGAGGTACGGGTAGGATAGGGAAGTGGTAGGGTAGGGGTAGGATAGGCGTGAGATAGGGGTACGGGTGGGATAGGGGTAGGAAAGGGATAGGGTACGGGGAGGGTAGGGGTAGGATGGGGGTAGGGTGTAGGTAAGGTCAGGGTAGGGTAGGGGTAGGTTTGGGGTAGGGTAGGGGTAGGGTGGGGGTAGGGGTAGGTTTGGGGTAGGGTAGGGGTAGGGTGGGGGTAGGGGTAGGGTAGATGTAGGGGTTGGGTAGGGTAGGGTTGGGGTAGTAGTAAAGTTGACATCGAAATTTACGCGGACGAAGTCGCGGGCGTCCGCTAGTATTATCTAAATTAATTTGGGTAAATAATAATATACCCTTCTCGAAAGGCCCTCTAAGCCTCCGTGGCGCAGTGGTATTCGCGGTGGATTTACAAGACGCAGGTCCTGGGTTCCATTCCCGGCTGGGCCGATTGTATTTTTTGGTTTTCTTAATTGGTCCAGGTCTGGCTGGTGGGAGGCTTCGGCCGTGGCTAGTTACTAGGCTACTAGTAGTCGGCAAAGACGTACCGCCAAGCGATTTAACATGTCGTGTAGAAACCGAAAGGAGTGGATTTTCATCCACCTCCTAACAGGTTAGCCCGCTTCCATCTTATATTGCATCACCTTTAGGTGAAATTGTAGTCAAGGGCTTACTTGTAAAAAAATAAAAGGGTTCAGAGTCTTACAGGAGATGCCCTGAGAGAACCTCTTTCCATCTCTTCGTTTTCTGCCTTAAACCCCTCCAACCGTCCAGGCGTTGCTTCTGCGCTCGCCCAGAACCCCCGGTGAAGCCGCTGGCACCTCCTTACACGATCAGAAAGAAATTAATAAAATAAATGAGGCGGTATTGCAGAGAAAGGTCAAGCAGCTAGAAGAAGAAGTGAAGTGAAATGTAGGACATTTCAATTTCTGGGAAATATACAAAGTAAGATCCAAGAAGAAGCAAGAGAAGACCGGGCCAACGACACACCTCAACGTCAAACGTCACTCAAATACCTCTGCGGGTGGTATGTAAAAGGGATAATCAATCCGAGTTGCCGTTACTAAAGGGCCCACCGGCCAATACAATGTCTGCATCGAACCCAGGTATGCCCCCGTATAGAAATATATGAAGATGATAATATGATGTTTATATAAGGATGTGGTTAAATAATGTTTTTGATAAAAGGTAGGGTAAAAGTTGGGTGGGAGTTGGGTGGGAGTAGGGTAGGGGACGCGGACAAAGTCTCGGGCGTCCGCTAGTGTCAAAAAAAGTAAGTTTTAAACACACACATGAGTAGAAAAACGTATTGTATACACGGATGAGAAATCTGCAGATGTAACTGCGTAGGTGTTGTAAGGCTTCATTGTAAATGAAAGGTTTCAGTAATTACTTGTATATATAACGACCTTACCCTTGCTGTACCTTCTAAATTTATATAAAACAGTACATAAACAGTACTTACTTATTGTATTGCAATATCACAGGATATTTAGGTTCTTTAAGTTTAGGTTGCCTGGAATGGAAGAGATCTATTTGAGTTATAAGATCGCCTTTTAGCTATAAAATTGTTGTGTTCTTTTGTTATTTTCTTTTTTGTGGAATAAAGTTATTGTAAATACTTAATTCTACGGTTTTTTTTTATTCTTTACAAGTTAGCCCTTGACTACAATCTCACCTGATGGTAAATGGTGATGCAGTCTAAGATGAAAGCGGGCTAACTTGTTAGGAGGAGGATGAAAATCCCCTTTTCGGTTTCTACACGACATCTTACCGGAAAGCTAGATGGCTTGTAGGGTAACTAGCCACGGCCGAAGCCTCCCAGCCAAACCAGCCAAAAAAAAATGTTTCTACGCAGTGAGAGGTCAGACTCACCGAGAGCGGTCAATGGTTCGATTTCTGCCCGCTGGTTAATTATCGTACACACGCTCAGTCTTTCCTAGTAATAGAAGGGGACCGGAGGAACATTCGCCATATCTTTTTTTTAATATTGGCAATATTTAAAACCAAGATATGGCAAACATTAAAAAAACACTATCGTTATATTAATCAGAAGTAGATATTTTAATTATTTCTTTCATTGTAGGTAGGTATATTATTTTTAGGTACAAATAAAAACCAGGACATAGACAAGAAACCATTAAAATGTGTCTTAGGTCAGGGTAGATGGAAAAACACCGCGCTTATCACAGAGCACAGACGTCCGCTTGCTGTTTTCTGTGCTTCTAGTAAACAAACAAACAGATCATCAAATTATTGATTAATAAAGAAAATAAGATAAGCCATATAAATATATGTACATCGTAGTAGCAAAACACGTCGAAATTATAATCAGAAATCAAGCAATCGCATTATGACGAAGTGAAGTGTTGTCTTATTGAGAAATAAATGTAGTTTATCGCGGACTGGTCTCAATACTAGACGTCTTTATAAATTTCTTCTGTGGCGAAAGAAACAGAGCGTTGCGAACCGGTCGTCCACAATAGTACATCCTGCTGGTCACTGTAAGTCGAAATTTTCTGAATATTATTGTCTGATCGTGTGGCAAACTGTACCTGATACCTGTTTATTGCATTCTGTGGCATTCGATTTGACATTTTAGGCCTACTTTTGAGTCTTCTGTTATCTATGGTTCCTTCCATCAAGTTTGTAATTGTTTTAATTATTTTGTACATTTAAATGTTTGCTTAACGTCTTAGTTAATTAACGATTGATTTGTTTTGTGATTCGATTTTTGGCGGGAATCGAGAAGCGCGCTTTTAAAATTGAAAATTTTAATTTAAAACTTTTTCAGTAATATACGTGTGAAATAAAGTGTACAAATGTAAATTAAATCAGGCAAAATGCCGTCAGACAGTGATGGTGATGCCTACGAAAGGCTAGACAGAAAAAAACGTAAAGTGCATAAGTCTGGTGAGGACGAGAGTTTAAAATATAAACCCTATATAAAGGCAGGTTATAGCAGAGCCTACACGGATAATAGCACTAACGCGGAATTCCCAGTGTTTGTGGAAAGCAGTGAGGCGGAAATTAAATTGGGGAACAAAAACCCATTAGTTGTGTCCAAATACTTTAAACAAGTAAAAGGTATCTATGAGAGCAGGCGCATTAATGCTAACAAAATAATGTTAGTATTCAAACAAGCAACAGCAGCCAATGATTTTCTCAAACATGAATGCCTAACGGTTTACAATCTTCGTGCCTTCATCCCGGCATCTTCTGTGGAGAGGGTGGGGGTTGTCAGGTTTATACCTAAAGAGTCCAGTAACCATGAACTATTTAATAAACTTTCTTCAGAGTGTGAGATTATTGGTGTAAGACGATTCATGAAAAAGGTTGTAGACGATGTTGTTCCTTTGTCAACTATTAGTGTAATTTTTGCAGGAACAACTTTACCACAATATATATATTTAGACAATTGGCGTTATAAGGTCTATACATATATTCCTCCGCTAATGCAATGTTTCAAGTGTATGAGATTTAATCACTATGGGAAAATATGCAAAAATATACAGGTCTGTTCACGCTGTGCTGGTGAACACCACTACAAAGCATGCACGGCTGATACATTGAAGTGCAGTAATTGTGGTGGAGCTCACTTAGCCATATCCAAAACTTGCCCTATAAAGGCAGCGAGATTAGAAAAAAATAAACAATCTTATGCTAAGGTAATTGAAATTAATAGTGTTAATTTTCCTACTCTCCCGAAGCCTCAACAAATACAGCAAAAATTCCACCAATCTAAACTAGACACACAAGAAAATTTAGATATTTCTTATTCAGATATCATTAATAATAAAAAAATATTATCCGCAATCATTAATACATTAGTTACTATAGGAAACTCAAATGACATAAAAAGCACAAGTAAAATTAAAGAAGCATTTTTGAAACATTTGAATAAAGTTTAATGGCTTCAAAGCTCATTATTGCTCAACATAACATTCAGAGTATTAATAATAAAAAACCCTTAGTAAAAACATTTTTAACACAGGAAAATATTGATATTTTATTATTAAATGAAACTTGGCTTAAAAACTCTAGTAATCTTGTAAAAATCCCAGGCTATAACTTTGTTGGAAAAAATGCAAAGAATGAACATGGTGGTGTAGGTATTTTATTAAGAAATACATTTAAATATAAACTTCTGAAAACAAAATTTTATGAAGATGTTCAATCCATAGCAATTTCTTTAGGAACCAATGTTGGTGACTTATCAATACTTTGTGTTTATTGTCCACCTAAAAATAAAAATAAATGTAAAATCAATAGACTTAAAAGTATCATCAGTGATATGCCAAAGCCCTGTTTAGTAGCAGGAGACTTTAATGCACATCATATTTCTTTTGGTTGCCATAGTACAAATTCAAGGGGTAGAAGCCTATTTGATATTTTTGATGAACAGGATCTGTGCATATTAAATTCTGGTAGGTCTACTACACTTCAGAGACCATATGCAAATAGTTCTGCTATTGACATAACTGGAGTGAGCCCAGTGCTCGCTCCGTTATGTGAATGGACAGTAGGTGTAGACACTTTGGGTAGTTACCACTATCCCACATTCACAAAAATTAACTTAATTCCATCTAAATATTCTGTCAATGATAAAGTAGAGAAATTTTTATATAATAAAGCAGATTGGGATAAATATTTTAAGAAATCCAAGGAGTATTTTGAGTATATGACATTTAATGAACTAGATCCTTTACAGTCATATAACAAATTTTGTGAAATTTTGAACATTTTAAAAAAAGAATGTATTCCGCTTGTTAAATTTGAGGATCCAAGAACTATTAAAGCTCCCGCTCCTTGGTGGGATGAAAATTGTGCTGTAGCAGTTAAAAATTCCAAAGAGGCTTTACAATTATATAGGCGAGTAGGGTTAATGGTAAATTATATAAATTATAAAAAAATAGATGCACTTAAAAAAATAATCATTAAAAAAGCAAAGAAAGATAGTTGGAATAAACTTTGTTCATCATTTAATAGATACACTCCTATAACTTATATATGGAATTATATGAAAAGATTTAAACGAATAAATAACCAACCGTAACTTAAAAATGATGTATGGATTCCAAATTTCATCTCAAAACTTAAACAGAATAATAATAACACAAACTTAATCAACTCTGTTTTTGAATACAACAATGACAATGAAAATTCCATGTGGCTACTTAATCCATTCACCTATGCAGAATTCAATATAGCACTTCAATCAAGAAAGGAATCTGCACCAGGATTAGACGACATTCCTTATATAATGTTTAAAAAGTTACATAAAGCAGGTCAAATAGCTTTACTTAATATTTTTAACAAGTTATGGCTTTCTCAATGTATTCCAGAGAGTTGGAAGATTCAATGTATAATACCAATTTTGAAACAAGATAAACCTGAAGACGATTGCAATTCTTACAGACCTATATCGCTGACTTCTTGCATAGGAAAATTGTTTGAAGTAATGCTTAAACTAAGATTGGACTACTTTGTAGAAACTAATAATTTATTACCAGGTTTTCAATATGGTTTCCGTAGAGGTAAAAGCGCATCAGAGAGTATAACTTCATTTATATATGATATGAAGAATTGTCAATTGTCTAAATCCACAGCAGTATGTATATTTTTGGATATAGAGGGGGCTTATGATAATGTGGACTTAAACCAGCTCATCAATTGTCTTCATGAAATCGGTATCCCTGGAAAAATGTTAAAATGGCTTTCAAATTTTTTTAATAATAGACACTTTTATGTTAAGTACAATAATATACTCCATGGGATAAACCAAACTAGTAAAGGTCTTATGCAAGGTTCAGCATTGTCACCAATTTTGTATAATTTATACACCTCACAAATTGAAAATTTTTTATTAGGAGATGTTAAAATTTTACAATTTGCGGATGACTTGTTAATGTATAGTGTAAATAGAAATATAGAAATAGCTAAAAATACTATTAATTCTGCACTGTTCCAGTTGCAGTCTTATTATAAAAATTTGTTAAAATTAAATATCAATACTTCCAAAAGTTCATGTATGATTTTTGGCAGCCCAGTGGGGAATAACATCAAATATAATGGTACAGATATTCCATTTGTAAATCAAAAGAAATTTTTGGGTGTAATTATCGATAATAAATTAAAATTTGACAGACATATTAATTATATTAGCAAAAATGCGTTAAAAGGCATTAATTTATTGAGATGTTTGACTGGAACGTTTTGGGGCTCTGATCCTAAAGTCCTATCTCTATTATATAAAAGCATGGTCAGAAGTCATTTTGATTATAGTTTCCTTGCATATATGCAAGCCAATTCCACATTATTAAAAAAACTTGATGTTATTCAAAACATTGGCTTGCGCATAATAAGTGGGGCTATGCGCTCTACACCTGTTAATTCAATGGAAGTAGAGACTTGTATTTCTCCTTTAATTGTAAGACGCATATATTTAGCTGAAAGATTTTGTTTGAAAGCTCTATCGTCGAGCTCTTCAATAGTGAACAAACTTTTGCTTCCAAATAGTCTACTAACTGTAACTAAATCTACAACTGAATCTTTACAAGCGACTGCAAATTCACTTTTGGCAGGTAAACAACCTACCATATCTATTATTATGACATATATGCATAATATTGCCACTAACATAAATGTTAGTAACGCCTGGCCCATGTACTCTTGCTCCTTTGAGAGCTTGATTATGAAAAATAAAATTCATTTGTTGAATATTACGTCAAACATAGACTTCCGGATGTTTATTGATAAAAATTGTAAATATTATTATAAGTTATATACAGATGGATCTAAAAATCAGCACTTTGTAAGTGCTGCTTTCTATGATCCACAAAAAAAAATTAGTAAAGCGTTTAAGTTAAATTCTCGATGTAGTATTTTTACTGCGGAATCTTTTGCAATTTTAAAAGCAATTTCTTATATAAAAGAGGAAATTTTACATAGTGTAAATAATTGTATTATAGTAACAGATTCCAAAAGTGTTCTTTTAGCTATTAACAATTTCAATTTTAGTTATAAGTCTTCATACATTATTTTTCAAATTAAAAATGTATTACTAGACATAAGAAAAACTGGAATGAACGTAGAATTTGTCTGGGTACCCTCCCACAGAGGTATAGCGGGCAATGAACTGGTTGATTCTGTAGCAAGACAAGGATTGTTTAATGAAGATTGTTCAGACAATATCAAAACTCCATTTACAGACTTTTATCATGAAGTGAAGAAGAGACAGAAGTTGCTTTGGCATGAACTTTGGAAAGAAACTAGTAAAAGTAAAGGATCTTGGTACGCAGACATACAAAATGAAATACCGGTGCAGCCATGGTATAACAAAATGAGTTGGGATTCAAGAAAATTCATATCAATAATAAACCGACTAAGGTTTGGTCACTGTTTAGTGCCAAGCCATTTATTCAAATTAAAAATTTATAAAGATAACAAATGCATGTACTGTAAAAAAGACGACGCAGATATCAATCACATAATTTTCAAGTGTTCAGCTTTTGGTATACAAAGAATAATATTAGCAAGTTCGATAGAGTTAGTAAAGGAAGAAAACGAAATTAAGTGTGATCCCCGCCACATTAAGGAATTGTTGAGGAACCATTTATTTTATAAGCCTGTTTTAGATTTCATTAGTAACACAATAGAAAAATTGTAAAATACAGTAGTAAATTTATATTTAGACGACGACGACGATAATTTTAAGTGCTTTGTATTATTTTTAAGAAAAATTGTAATATTTAAAGCAGGGCCTATAAGGACTTGTATCCAAGGCCGTTAAATAAATTAAAAAAAAAAAAAAAAAAAAAAAAAAAAAAAAAAGATTTGTTTTGTTCTTTTTACTTGCGTTACATTTCATTATTTTAATATTAAAAACAAATTTATAAGTTTTTTTAATTTAGACGTATGCGGGTAGGTGCTTAAACTCTATACTAATTTTGTAAATGCAAAATTAATACTGTTTGTCTGTTTGCTAGTTACGTTTATGTTATAACTTATTATACGATGTTTAAGTTAGGTAGGTATATAATATTTAAATTTCCGAATCAAATTAGCTACATGGTTATGTATTTTGGTAGATATAATTTATTTTGACCTTGAAAACAGGTTACATTTTGTGTAAAATTAAGTGGAGGGGGTGAGATAGGCGATGAATGCTTGTACACCGAATACATAATATTTCTTAGGTAAATGAAATGTTATATTCACGCATTTGGTATTCAAACAAATGAATTCACTTGAACAAACTAGTACGAGTTGTGGTTAAAAAAATTATTATTCAAATCGGTCCACGTTTCTTCGAGTTATCGAGTAACATACACACAAAAAAACATATACTCGAATTGAGAACGTCCTCCTTTTTTGGAGTCGGTTAAAAACAAAGTAATCGTGTTGATGCCTTAAAAGTCCTTAGCCCATTTGGTATGTTTGTGTCTTCTTTTTGTACGTCCATGTATACTATACTCAGAGGGAGTGGCGTGCACACCATAGATGCAAAAATGACTGCCTACCCTGAAAACTCATTACGAACATGCGATAGGAATTTTCCACTTTGTTCCTATAGTGCATACCCTAGTTAAAAACCATTTGCACGCCACTGCTCAGAGGCACATTTTTCCGCCCTCTTTAATATACTCGAGTATATTAAAGTTGGCGGATAATTGTGCCTCTGTGTATATTTCCATGTACAAAATCTCATTAACATCTCCCTGTATTCGTCCACTGCTGGACATATTACTCTCCGAGAGCGCACCACAGACGATCTTCCGCCTCATCCTAAAACTTGCCATTAGACCATAGAGCTGGATATCCTTTCACTGCGTTTGTTGGTAAGTGGTCACCGAACACGTCTGCCCCAGCCGTCTGTTCTGAAACGAATATGGCCGCCACTGCCTCTTGAGTTATTTTTTTATTCTTTACAAGTTAGCCTATTTACAATCTCACCCGATACTAAGTGATGCAGTCTAAGATGGAAGCGGGCTAACTTGTTAGGAGGAGGATGAAAATCCACACCCCTTTCAGTTTCTACACGACATCGTACCGGAACGCTTGGCGGTACGTTTTTGACGGTAGGGTGGTAACTAGCCACGGCCGAAGCCTCCTATCAGCCAAAATTTGCACTACGTATAAGTCGATTATATAGTCGTACTGTTCTTCAAAGAGACTTCTAATATACTCGTATCCCGCTCCATAGCTCGAAGCGACCTTGAATTCGTGGATAAGGCCAACTTAATATATGAAATGATACAAGAGATACGAAATCTAATAAAATTCAATGTGTATGTACACGTGCCGATAAAACTAACGTATGGAAACTTACTACGGAAGTGTCTCTTTTTCCACATTTCGCGTATTTTTAAAATTCAGTTAGATAGGTACTCCTTTAGCAGACTTGCGTATTTGACTACTGGCGGACTCGTGCGCGTGGAATTCAGTTATTCACAAATCCCGCGGGAACCATGGGATTTTCCGGGATGAAAATTGGCCTATGTGTTAATCCAGAGTAAAGTGTATTTCCATTCCAAATCGCTTCAGTAGCCGCAGCGTAAAAGAGGAGCAAACTTTCGCCTTTATACTATTAGTGTGATGTGATTGTTCTCAAGTGATCTTGAAAATACATATTGACTACAGCAAAATCCGGGTGATATAGAACATTAATTAAGTATTTTCATTTTATTGCTTAACTTGACAATAAGACCGGTTTTATTTTTATTATTTATTATGTTCTTTATGTTTGTCAGCCTTCGGTTTGGACTAATTCGTGTCTGATGAAAAGCAATGTTGAATGCTATGACTATGCTCATATAACTATTCAACGGGCAGGGAAACCCTAGACCCAATGATGTTAAATGTGTTACTAGATCATGAAAAATGAGGCGCTTAAAAGAGGAAATTTCCACATCTCAATGTTAGTTGTGGTCAACACCGAACGTTATTTAAACAAATAATTACCTAAATCAGCTAAATATCGTCTACAATGTCGAGTTGTGTCTTTAGGAAGTGTAAAAACTATATATAGATAAAGAAATAATTGAATAATTAAAGACAAAATTGTGCAATTGTGCGCTCAGTTTTGTAGCTTATTCGGATCACTTTTTGCGGTGATTTTGTAAGGACGTACCGATCTATAGTATAAAATTATCATTGCCGAGACCACTTTGTCATCAATTTAGCTCTTCAGCCATAGTACTATTGAAGCTTCAGAAAGTTGATAATATCATATGTATTCTATGATAATACCAAAATACTCGGACCTATCACGTGAGTTTTAGCCGTGTTTCATAATCAATTAATATGAATAACATTCACGATAGTTTAAATTCTAAAATACTTAAAAGGCAGTTTATAAGTATATATAGTTTTATCTATACTAATATATAAAGCTGAAGAGATTATTTGTTTGGTTGAACGCGCTAATCTCAGGAACTACTGGTCCGATTTGAAAAATTCTTTCAGTGTTAGATAGCCCATTTATCGAGGAAGGCTATAGGCTATATTTATCCCCATATTCCTACGGGAACAGGAACCACGCGGGCGAAACCGCGCGCCGTCAGCTAGTATTACATATAGTAAGTTCTTTACCCTTGAAAAACTAATAAGTACCGTTTGTATTTTGTAACTTTCTTCAAAACCAATAAAAAATCCCCGTTAATTCGCGATTTTAGTATTTTTGTACGAAATAAGGCCGAATCACGTTTACCGGGTCAGCCAGTTGATACATATGTGAAACTATAATCAAAGTTATAATTTTGTTTTGTAAGTATATTTTGCATAATCTATGACCTTGCTACGTATAACTTATCGTCATAGAGATATATATTTTTGACACGCCTTGTAATTTGTAAATACTCTTACATCAGCAAATGAGTTCGCTATATCAGTATTTAATTACTTAATACTGACTAAGTAGGTATAATTACTTTTACTTTCAGATGATAAGGATATGGAGCTTTGACCCCCCTCACAGATATTTATAAAATATAACTGTTGTCTGTGGGTTAATGCACCATAATTATTCTGTAAATGGAGTTTTAACTCTTATTTTTGGAATTAACTTTCAAACAATTTTCATAATGTACTAATGTATTACTAGCGGATGCCCGCGACTTCGTCCGCGTGAAAATCGATGTAGGCTTCATACCGATGTACCCTATTTCATATTTCCGTCACAACATGTTTAAGATAATATAGTCCAGTAACCATTCTACAAAAATTTAACTCGAAACATGAACGATTTTTAACCGACTTCAAAAAAGGAGGAAGTTTCTCAATTCGACCGTATATAATTTTTTTTTATGTGTGTTCGCGCATAACTTCGTCGTTTATGGACCAATTCTGATATATATTTTTTTATTAAGAAACTTCAATCCCTTTTGTACCATTTAGGGGTAGAATTTTGAAAAATCTTAAATTACATTATTTTTAGTAATTTTTTGGTAGTACACATACCAATTTTTACAAATACAACTTGAAAAATGAAGGACGTTCCACACAAACTTTCAACGCTTGTTTCACCCCCTTCAAATTTCATTTTCGTGACAAAAAGTATCTTATAACCTATGTATTATGGTCTCAAATCGTGCCAAGTTTCATTACAATTCATTTAGTACTTTCAGCGTGATGTCCGGTCGACATGACATTAAATACGGACAGACAGACAGACAAAAAATAAATAAAAAATATTTTTGGCTTCAGTATCGATTATATGTATAATGCCCTTCAACTAAAACTGGGTACAGGAACTATACCCATGTGGTATAGGTAGGGGGGGATGAACGAAAACCACACGACGGATGCACCTCAATTCTCCGCACGCACGATTACACACCCGCGCAGTCTTTCCCCCCGTCGCCCGCATATCATGGGAGTGTCATCAAAAAACATGCCAGACTATAACGGCGATTGTTTGTATGTAGATCAAACTGTACTAAACCACATAGGTACCTTCAACTTTGGTTAACGGTGTAGTCTATAACCATTCTTACTTATACTGCTTACATCAATACACATATACATATAAAATTGAAATGTTTGTCTGTGATTTTAAAATAACTCTGTTTTATCACATGATTCTATGTAGGTATAGTTACACAATACCACATAAACTAGCTTTTCTAAAATTTTAGTCTATCTTTTTGTTTGTCCAGGCTAATCTATGGAACGTCTGAAACGATTTTAATGGGACTTTCACTGGCAGATAGAGGAGGTTATAGAGCAACATATAGGCTACTGTTTATCCCGGAAAAATCAATGGTTCCCGCCGGGATCTGTGATAAGTGAATTTCGAGCGATCGAAGTCGCGGGTGTCCGCTAGTCATCCAATATCATGCTTCCAATCTGGCTCGAGTCGAGGTCCCGACCACTTTCTTCCTTGGAATTATAAACGGCCAGTTTTTGTGGTCGGGCGGCGTGACTGCTATTATTACAGTAAATTGGCCCGACTCCTCGGGTCCATTGACCACTTGTGAGCCTCTTTTAGGCCTATTTAGAGATTTTTGAACTCCCGATGAAGTTATGTAGTAACTCCTTTTTAACCCTGACGCAAAAGACGTGTTATAAGTTTGTCGTGTCTATGGAATCATAACAGATGAAGCGATTTCAATTTTTTTTTTGTATTAAAGGTAGGTGATTTATGTGCGAGTGTTCTTAGACATGTTTGATGAAAATTAGTTGAGCCGTTTAAAAGTTGTGGGGGGTGAAAGTGGGAAAGATTAACTGAATGTCTGCAAATATATTGGAGTTGGGTCTCAAATGAAAAGGCACTGTAAGAGAATATCGATGACTTGATCGAGGGTGTAATTAATAATTCCATGACATTCGGGGGTTTTTCGAAGTTTTTAATTTCATGTTATTAACACCCAACGCTGTACCTAAAGATGATTTCATAAGTTTCATTGCACCAGCCTGCATAAGGAGGGAGGCCTGTCTCTGTAGAGGGCCGCTTCAATACGAATATAGTATTTTAACTATAATGCGTTTATAATGTTATAAACAAATAAGTATGATGCGTTTTGTTTAATTTGAAAACTGATGATATCGACGAAGGTTTGGATACAGATTTACGATCTTTTCAAGTTATGATGAATGATTATTTAAATCATCAGTTCTTTTCGTACTTCTCATAAATAATCTTTTTAACATAATAACTTGGTTTTAACACAATATTAACAAACCGATTTTGAACCGATGAAAATGAATTGGGACCAATGTGGAAGTAAGTAAGTATACTCTTTCGAACAAAATGTTGAAAAAAGATTTTTCAAAATTTTGGTTATTAAATAACAAAATTATAAAGTAACAAACATTAATTTGTTACTTTATAATTAAAACTTATTAAAGTATTACTTATTAGAAGTTATGTTTATTTTACATTATATTCGGGTGTATTACTGAACTGTGTTGCAATACGAGCAATAGATATATTCTTTATTGCACATAAAAAAAAAACAACGAGCAATATTTTTTTTAAATATGGATCTTTAAATTCCAGCTGAATGGATTTATTACTTAGACGTAGGTACTAGGTAGCAGGGGCGTGGCTAACTGTATCAGGCCCCCGGACTAAAGGGGCCCCTTACGTGTGAAATGAACAATTAGTACAATGTAGATAATCTACAATTTCTTTTTTTACCTGGTAAAGAGTACCTTCACCCAAAAGTTGGAAACATCTTAGATAGGTTAAGTCACTGACATATTTAATTTAAACGAGAATTTTTCGTTTCTTTTGTGTGAATTCTTTCTAATTCATTTGGGCCCCCCAAATAATTTCGATACAGGGCCAGGTTAAGTCACTATCATATTTACTTTAAGCGAGAGTTTTTTGTTTATTTTATGTGAATTCTTTACCCTTCATTTGGGCCCCCCAAATAATTCGAGGCACGCTACGGCACTGTTAGGTAGGTACGTCCTTGTTATACTTTAGATATAGGTAAGTAAGTAATTAGGTATAATAATTTTACATGAAAAAATAATGTCCATCAAACTATCAGATATATTTTTGATAACAATAACAAATGTATGATGTTATTGCGAATCGGTTATCAAAAAGGCGGAAAAACAACGTTTGTTTTGATAAAATATCGAATTATCGACACATCGCGTCATCGGCGACTTTGTTACGACAGTGAGTGACGCTGTGAAGCAAGCGATAGTTCCTCAGAGACCTTCACCGAACCAAGCCAACGTTGAAATGCCGCGAGCATAACGTATAAACGTACCTCGGAGGATACTTCATATTCCAATTCAAATACATTTTAAGACAAAGATTCATGGCTAATATAAGCAATCGCATGAACTATATGAACAGAATATGATCCTTTGACACCTATCTATGTATCTAAGATATGATCTATGCTATATATTAGGTATACTCGTATATAGTATAGATCATATTCTGTCTGTTCGTGCGGTGCTTCACTATGAATCTCGTCATATTGAATGAATTTGTTTTAAGACAAATATGAAGAATATTTGTCTTAAAACAAATGTGTTTGAATTTAGGTAATGTTTGTGAGGTTGTATGGGGTTATCTTTGGATTACTGAGCCGAAAATTTTATTGACAATAGAAAACCACGTTATTTGTGAGGAAGTTTTACCCTCCTTCTGACGCAATCGGTAAAAATAGGCTACAAATACAATTATCTTTATCTATATTTTGCTTATTCCATAAAATACTTTTTGACGGCCTCCGTGGCGCAGTGGAATGCGCGGTGGATTTACAAGACGGAGGTCCTGGGTTCGATGCCCGGCTGGGCCGATTGAGTTTTTCTTAATTGGTCCACGTCTGGCTGGTGGGAGGCTTCGGTCGTGGTTAAAGACGTATCGCCATGCGATTTAGCGTTCCGGTATGATGTCGTGCAGAAACCGAAAGGGGTGTGGATTTTCATCCTACTCCTAACAAGTTAGCCCGCTTCCATCTTAGATTGCATCATCACTTACCATCAGGTGAGATTGTAGTCAAGGGTCAACTTGTAAAAAATACCTAAGAAAATAAAAAAAATATCCCGCAGCGGGGGGAGTTAATTTTTTATAAATTTTTAAATGATGATGATAATGATGATTAATTGATAATCGATAATAACTAATTTCAGTTTAAAATTTTTATAAAGCTGGCCACACACTTGGAAATTCATTTGCTCATTTGCGGTTTTCATACGCTCTACGATTACTATGCAGGAATGCTGTCTATACTTGCTTAACTTCGGCGAATTAAGTAATTATTAGATACCAACACTAGTATACAAATACAAGTATATTTGACATTATGTTTTAATGAATACCTATTACTATACAATTTCCTGCATTAACTACATGAATTCGGCAGGTAATTAGAAACTTATTCTAAATAACGCACTAAATATATATTTACTTCTAGTATAAGTCCATTGTATTTAAAAAAAAATCGGTTCTGTTGTTTGTTTTTTTGATCTAAGTAAATCAATATATTGAAAAAGTCATCAAGTGATACACGTCATCTACCCAAGTAAACAAAATTGCGTATTTTGGTAATGACGGTCAGAAGAATTCTTTCATTGAACATTATCATTGGATGATGATAAAACTGATAGGTTTAAACTGGTAATTTAATGGCATTGAAGTGATTCTGGAAAATAACTATAACAAACGGAAAAATACCTGTAGGCTCTTTAATGTCAGCCACATTTTACGTCCAATAAAAGTGATCGTGTGTTAGTCGCGATCGGTATGATGTCATGCATATCACACGTTTAGTTCAATCAGCTGTCAAGCCGTTAACGCTGTTGTCATATGAGCTTACTTGATCGTCAGTATCTGATATAACTTTCGATCCACTTAAAAAGAGGAAAAAATAACATCGTAGGCACGTATCTGTTCTGTATACTGACCGGTTTGAAGGCGGTGCCAAAAATAAAATGAAATTTAATGAAATAGAAAAAATCTGTCTCACTCAGTATTTAAGGAAAATTACCCATTTGTATTATATGTATAACTTTTTAAAGTAAAATATTTTCTTTTATTTGCAGGCTGTAACTGAAATATCACACAAAATTTGATTCAAAATGGTGTTGCTGATAAGAAGACTATCGAAAAAGTAAGTACCTAAAATATAAGATGACATATTAAAGATACAAAAATAAGTAATTTCCACAATTTCCTTTATAGTGGAAATCACGTACTAGTTCCTTACTTTATATGTTGATATTTCATATTTTTACTAATATAACAGGCTACAGATAATGAATTTTTAGTAGATAATGACTTTAATACTAATAAACTTAAAGTAAACGTTCGCTAAGTTTGAAACATAGATACTTATCGCAATTTGTAGGTGAATTCTGAAGTACGATGTCATTTAACAGTTTTTAAAGTTGTAAACGCTGTGGCATCGTTTTTTTCCATGACAACTTCGTTTCTGGTGACGAAAAAGTACATCTTGGCATAAGTTCCAATTCGAATAGTTCGCCAACGAGTGTCAAAAGCGAAATTGCACCCGAAGTTGTATGATTTATCAATTAAATAAACGCTTATACTTGACTAGTCAATGATTTTAAATACTATAAAAACAAAAACACTCAATAACCCTCAAGCTCAGGGGGCCCTCTAATCCTTATCAGAAAATCGCGATCAAACTGAACTTAAAAATTTTTGGAAACGTAAAAGAGCTGATGAAACCTAACCAGTTAATAATAGTGGCGCCCATTTTTTTATTTGCACCGGGGCCCTTGGTTACCTAGCTACGCCACTGCTCACAAGAGCTTGCTTAAACCCTTTGATCAAAGTACGAAGTTGGTTGAGGGAGGCGCGGTCGCACGCCCCTATTTCATCATCACTATCAGCTGTTTATAATTACTTACGCAGTGGAATACGCCGTCTCAACCGTCGTGGAACTTTACAGATAAACGTTGACTTGTTATCACAATAATGATATTTTCAATGTGAACGTGACTGTAGATTTTTCTTTAAACTTCAGCATAGCAATACCTCACTATCTTACTTTTATTATTTTATAACATCTATCATACTTAGGTATAGTCAATGACATTATAATAATAAGTATAGAAATATGTAGGGTTATGTTTTTCGCGCGTGTTTTGTATGTACTTATGTATGTAATATTCTTTATAACACATTTGCTCGTAAAGTATCTCTTATTTCAACAATTTCAATATTGTATTGTATCTCATTACGCACATGTGCCGTAATGTAAAGTACAATGCACATATGCTGTAATGTAATATAAAACCTTTAGACTTTATCATCCTTCTAAAAGTGAACGATTGTTTGGCTGGTGGGAGGCTTCGACCGTGGCTAGTTACCACCCTACCGACAAAGACGTACCTCCAAGCGATTTAGCGTTCCGGTACGATGCCGTGTAGAAACCGAAAGGGGTGTGAATTTTCATCCTCCTCCTAACAAGTTAGCCCGATTCCATCTTAGACTGCATCATCACTTACCATCAGGTGAGATTGTAGTCAAGGGCTAACTTGTAAAGAATAAAAAATAAAAAAAGAACGATACTTTTTTAAACTTAGCAGAACAGTTTTTATGTCAGAAAAGTGCTCAACATTTTATGAATAAAATTAACTTATTGAGATAAAATATAATAAATAAACATTTAATTCTTTCATTTTAATAATTGTAACAATAAATGACAACTATTTATCTGTAACAAAAACACAAAAATATTAATTTACTTTATGAGTATTACTGACGCTGGTGCTCGCACTTCACAAAACAAGGCCATATTAAAAAACCTACCTACAATTAGAAAATCGTTACATATTAGTATACTTATTAAACGTTACGAAATCGATATATACTTAAAATACGCGAGGCGAATGATTTATGAGTAGAAACAGCCAGTCGGGGAAGAAGAAGAAGAAGAAAGAAAAAATATACTTTATTGTACATTAAAAACAAAAATAAACAATAACTTATAATAACACTTAGAAACTAATGTACAAATGGCCGTCTTATCGCTAAAGAGCGATCTCTTCCAGACAACCACTGTGGAAGAGAAAAAAAAAACGTAAGCACCGATTCGGGTATACGCACACAAAAAATAAGAAAAGTTAAGTAATTTAAATACATAAATATTAAGCAATAATACATAATAATAATACATAGACTATACTTAACTACATCATACATATATACAAAGAAATACATATATACATACATACATACAGACACACATACATACATACATGAAAACCTGCAAAACATAAAAACAAGACGGCATCTAAGGGAAGACAAAAGAAAAATAAATAAACAAAATAATTCAAAAATAATAATAAATAAAACATACACATACAAGCGTAATTTGGATTAATAAGTTAAATTAAAAGATCAGGGAGGAAAAAAGTGCATGTTTACCAGCCGTTTGAAAGAGGTTAGAGATTGGGCACGCCGAGTGTCTAAGGGCAATGAATTCCAGAGCCAAGCAGCTTTAACAGAAAAGGATTTAGAATAGAAGGAAGTATTATGGGAAGGAATTTTTAAGATTAGGTTGATTTTTTTTTATTTTTTTATTATTATTCATCTTCTATGCGTAAGCACGCATTGAAGATGAATAATAATAAAAATTTTAGTCACTTTATGAAGGTATACATCTTTTAATTTGATGTTGTTGTTGATGATGATGATGATGATGATGATGATGATGGTGATGATGATGATGATACATAATTGATGATTTCGTTTATAGATAGCCTAAAGAGTTATAAAACGCCAATCACAGAGCAAAGTTCACATCGCGGAGGCGCGGCCGCGAGCCCCCGCGCCATCTTGTCCGATAACGGACGATTACCGAGAATAGAACACGAGTATCATGACAATCTGCTACATTATGTTTTTGAAATGATAAAAATTATCTTGACTTATATTCTTATAAAACTTGATTTATGCATTGTACTTACGTAAATACTTAATAAGTACTTATTTTCCAATTTATTTCGTTTGGAATTCAGATAAAAAAACATTGTTCACGGACGTGGATTCTAGTCCTTTTGAACATGACATATAAATGAACAGGAAGAAACATTGAAAGTGAAACGATCTTAAGTGTCAAAGGAACCGATATTATTACTTTTTTAGAATTTAAACTATCGTGAGTGTTATTCATATTAATTGATTATGAAACACGGCTAAAACTCACGTGATATCTCAGTTTGGATCAAACCGCGATGCGAGAACCAGCTCATGACTAAGGGCCCCGTATGGGTTCGACAGTAGTCGGGCATACTCCGACCTAATAATATATTCGTTTGTAACACTCCTGATGGTCCGCGGGGGCCGGGTAGCGATGTCCCGCGCACATGACTTCATACCCGCGCAGTCCTTCCTTCTGCTCCGCGCGTATGACTTCACACCCACGCAATATTTCACCCCCCGTCGCCCGCATATCATGGGAGTGTCATCAACGAACTTGCCAAGCTATAGTTATATTTTTTCAATTTGTGTCGTGGCTGTGGCAATATGTATAAAGCCGCTAGATACATATCATCATCTACATCTACATCATCATCATCATCATCATCATCATCATCATCATCATCATCATCATCATTATTATCAGCTGATAGACGTCCATTGCTGGACATAGGCATCTTCCAAATCGGGACTTCCAAACTCCATGGACCCGAGCCAACCGAGCATGTTTTCACTTGCTCTCCCTTGCCTACTCGCTTGATATCCTTGACTACACTAGGACTAAACTAGGACCAACTGCGCTTTCCGGGGCGGGGACGCTATTCCACCATCGTGGAACCTCCACGTCCATTACTGATTTCTACTACGTGCCTCGCACATTGGTACTTCAGCTTCGCGAGCTGAGCTATTTCGGTGATTTTATACAGAACCCATCATTTCTTGTTAGATCACGCAGAGATATCCTGACACAATAGCTCGCTATAGACTAGCTAAACTGTTCTACACCTTGCTTATTTTACTTTTTTTTTAAAAGAATACTTGCTATATCTTTTAAATATGATCAATATTCCCATTCCCCTCCAACTAGTCGGGAAAGACTGTATTAGGAGTGGGTACGACAATAGACCAACGGGGCGGGGATCGAACCACCACCCCTCGGTGATGAGTCCGACCGCTTTACCGTTGAGCTATTGAGGTTCAATCAATTCTTTTTAAGACTCAACTTTAGTCCCAAAACAACAGGAAAACCTATCTTGTTGAAATTATTTATTAAAATAAAGTGGGTATAATGATTTTTTTATAATATAAAATCCACAATCATTGGGTAGGTATCTAAATTAAGTATAATCATTTTGTCTCTGACAACATTATATTTTATAAGCGTATTTATAGAAGCAATTAAATTGATAAACACCCGGATTTGATGATGATTAAGATTTTCAACATAACATGATATTATTATACTTACTTATTATCGAAAATTGTGATCAATCTACACTTATTAAGATAATTTTTGTGAGGTGTTTATGCGGAGTCGTTTTTCAGGGTTCCGTGCGTCCGAATAAAAAACCAAAGTCATAGGATTTCACGTGTCTTTCGTTGTCGTTATCGACTATCTGTCTGTCAAATCCACGAATTTAAAATACCGAATATGTTTCTTTTGGTAAACACTACACATATCCAGTACAGTTTTAAGGAAAATCAAAAAAATAGTTGAAAACTATAAATTTGAAATGTTTTTTAAATATTTAAAATAACTTTTTTATGTTTCAAACTAAAAAGATAAATAAAAATTAGACGAAAATTAATCATAATAATAATATGCGAAACTGCTGAAAATAGTTTTCTACTTTGTTTAATTGTTTTGAATAGGCTTTACCGCCCTGGAATGACAGATCTTAATGACGTGGTCTGTCGATACCAAATGTCATTCCCATACATCTTTCTAGTTTTCGAAGCGTTAGGGTACATACAAACTTTCATTACGGAACCCTTACGCAGCTAAACTCTCATTTTTATTGTATCCATCCAATATATACACAATACACAGTTATATAATGCATAGAATGATGCAAACGTTCCTCCGAGATATGAACAGAATGATGAATAGGTCACGATCGAAAGAAAATGGTAATACCTAGGTGCTTCCCGGACGAGATGTACCTTATAGAGTGTCGAACGTTTTATTTATTCTGGTAATGTATTTTTTTCGTGTTGAGTAAGTGCCGATGGCTCCATGTGGGACCACTACAGCGACACAGGGGGGTTTGGGCGAGCGCAGAAGCATCGCCTGATGAGACCCAAAGGTCGAAATAAAAATAGAGGATGGGACGGCTCTCTAAGGGCGTCCTATGAGACTCGGACCTCGGCTTAGAGGGCCATTCGGGAGGGGGTAACCGTGACCTGAGTGAATCAGTCCGGACGCTCCCAAGATCGTGAGTTAGAAATCTTCGTCCGAGTGAAGTTAGATATCGGGGACCTCGTCTTCGCCGACGAAGACGATGTGTAGCTTGTGATTGTGTTGCCCGGGAATGGTAATGTATCAAACTATCCCTTTTGATTCAGTAGTTAGCTTATTCGCTTTCAGATCATGAGACATTTGGTTCGAGTCCTAGATTGGGATATGAAATACTAGCGGGCCCGATCAAGCTTCGCTTTGACTTAAGTGCGCTTCTTCCCTACCACGCCCCATTTTAGAGAAGTGGGGGGTTAGAAAGAGATAAAAAGTAGCATGAGTCACTCTCCATCATTTCAACTAACTTTAATTTAAAAAATCACGTCAATTTGTCGCTCAGTTTTGCCGTGAAAGACGGACAAACAAACAGCCAGACTGACAGACACACACACTTTCACAGTTATAATATCAATTTAGATACAGTTTTCAACAAAATTCTCGGTAATTGGGAAGAAGCCGCGTGATGGTGATGAACAAACTTGTTTTTTTTTTATTCGTTAGGATAAACTCTTTTGTGCTGGTATAATTATTAAAGTAAAGGGAATTATTGGTCATATTAAGCCTCAATAGCTCAGTGGTAAAGCTCGGACTCATCACCGAGAGGTGGTGGTTCGATCCCCGCCCGCTTTGGTTAATAATGGAGAAATAAAAGAGCACCGCCAAATATCCAATAGGCGGCCAGGTGCTGTTTAGGCTCTAAACTCTAAACCCAGCCTAATTTTAGCTGGGGATAGTCTAAAGTTTAGACTTTAGCTAAAAGAAGCGGCTAAAAATAGAAATGCTTTTCACAAATTGACCGCCATAATTCGCTTGGAAGATGGCACATGATCATGATGATGATATTTAATAAGTACTTAATTAATGATGAATAGGGATATTGCCAAGGTTCAAGGCGTCCATCTTGTCGTCTGACTTGTTTGGTCGTATGCTTTGTCCGGGTCACGAACCCGGCTGCTTTGGATAATGTCAATATTATCATTATGTAATTTTATATGTATAATAAAATATATAGATACCTACTTAAAATAAACTAGTTTTGCCCCCAGTTTCGCCCTCGTGAATATGGCATTAAAAACGCCGTCAATTGAATTAATAACTCGCTCAAAATAATATACAAGCGGATGCCTGCGTCTTCGTCTGTCCTTAGACCTCTTTCGTTTTAACTGGACCTCTACTATCTATAAACTACCTCCCTGCCAAATTTCATCTTTGTACGTCAAAGGGTTTTTGAGATTTCGTGATGAACCTTTCGCATTTATATATTAAGGTTATTGCTAAATATATCAACTTTTAAAAATTTTGTTTTAAGACTACAAACAAAAATACCTACATTTAGAAACAAATTATATTTAAAATAATAAAAAAAAATGTGCACTGTAATTAGGACACAAGAGATGCTATAAAATTACAAGCCATCATGTTTTGCTCCTCAAAACAGTGATTTGTCATTTTGTAACTGAGTAATGGCAGGCGTCCACAGATCGCTATCGGATGCATCGCAACAAACGGATTTAGTATTCTTTGTATAGAAAGTCATACAAGTGCGTCCACTGATCCGCATCGTACGGATTTTATCTACCGTAAAATTAAAAATCCGTTTGTTACGATGCGTCCTGGACGCCTGTCATAAATCGGTGCCAACGTAAAATAAGCTCGTAACCCTAATATAATATAATATAATAGGTTTAGTTATATGCGTGTTCAATTCTCTATGATTGGATCATATTATTATTAATTAAATATTATAATGTCGTTTGTGATCTTTGATCAGCGCATGCCAGTTATTTTGTTTATCGTAGACCTAATTAACCTATTGTCTGGGACATACCCTTTATACCGATGTCGGTTATTTTCCTCATTCATTCCTAATTAAGTAATTGGTGTGATATTGCGAATTGAAGTCTCTTATCTATAAATCTATATCTACACTAATATTATAAAGAGGTAAAGTTTGTGGTATTATAAGGGGTAATCCCTGGATCTACTAACCGATTTTGAAAATTCTTTTACAACTAGAAAACGTCAAAATCGGTTGTTAATGATAATTATATACGTTATATGAATATATAAATGCGAAAGGTCATCACGAAATTTCGAAAACCGCTTATGTAAAAAGATGAAAATTGGCAGGGAAGTAGTCTATAGTAGGTATCCACTAAGAAAGGATTTTGCAAGAGGGTTAAGGGCGAACAAAGTCGCGGGCGTCCGCTAGTTTATTTATATCATAAAACTTTGTACAGTTTAGGTAATACCAAAACTACTAACAGACAAAAATAAAATAATTCAAAAGCTTTTTAAAATAGTACGAATTGTGACCATTAATCATTGTTATGATCGAGGTATCTTGATTCCTTTCTGATTGATCGAATTAGAAATGAAGAGATACGCACAAGAAGCAAAATCACCGACATAGCTCAACGAGTCACGAAGCTAAAGTGGCAATAGTTCGAAGCGCTATGGACATTGGGGTCCCAAGGTGCTGGAAAGGCAACCCCGCACTAGAAAGCGCAGTGTTGATCGACTCTGTCGAAGTGTTAAGCTATGTGCCTGAAATTATATTAACAACCATGTCATTAAGGTTAAGACTAAAATACAGCAGAAATAAGCAATAGATGGTAATTCTTTCCTGGACAAACTCTCTCACTAAAAGTTCTACTTCTATTTACCACTAAATGATGTCGATATCTTTGGAACTCTATTCCCTAATTTTTCCTTTTATCATAGTTAGTTTATTGAACTTTGCAAGCGTTATCAAAAAAGTGCTGATTTTTGTTGAGAGGGCGCTTCAAGTTTGTTACTACACGAGTTCCATTACAAGTCTTATTATTGTTTTGTTGCTATACACAGATAAGCGACATTAACCTTTACCTTTCCAAAGCGGTCCGAACGAGTCGACATTTAATTCTAACTAACGTATGCCCGCGACTTCGTGCGCCATTGCGTGACCAATTTGTTAGAAGATAAAATGGGCATAGTAGGTATTCAAGCTATTCTTGAAAGGTATCTACATATAGTAGTGGAGCTTGAGATGCTAAACCATCGAAGGGCCGATAAGATTTGAAAGATTAGGTAGATGATGGAAAAAATAAATGGTTATGCACTTTTTTCGCTTTCAGTGTTGATAAAAGAGAAATATTTCACCATGTTTTGACATTTTGAAGTAATTTGCAAGCTGCCAGAGCCAGAAATAGTTAGTAAAATGCCTACAAAACACAAACAATGCGTGTTGCCTCATATGAAAGGCACAGTCACTCCGCGGGCTCGGGACCGAGCTATGTTTGGAGTATCTCTGCATGATCGAATCAGAAACGAGAAGATGAATCAAAGTCACTGACATAACTCAGCGCGTTGCGAAGTTGAAGTGGCAATGGGCAGGGCACATAATATTATGTAGTTCTAAGACTCGACGAGCCCTTATGAACGAGCGAAAACATAGACAACTTAGTTGTAGGGAGCAGATAGATGCTGGCAGCTCGAGACCGTGATGTTTGAAAGTCCATACGGGAGGGGAGGGTTCCATATTTTTTGAGTTTATCACAGACAGTTAGACGGACAGACGCGACAGACGACTTTGTTTTACATTGTATATTATTACTAATATAGTTTTTATTACCACACATTAGCAGGCGCGCCGAGTGGGCGACCAGTGAAACGAGATTTTTTTTGAGAACCAGTTTGACACACCTACCTTTGAAATGGAAACGTACCAGCTCACAGCTGCTCCGAAAACTAAAAATAGTGTCTATACCTACCTACTTAGCTTGATTAAATATTAATTGTTCTAGCTTTTGAAGTAGGTATGCGGAAGACACACCTAACCATCAAATAAGTAATGCTGAATACATTTCCTATTATATACCACATTCACTTTGCCTTTAGTTGCAGTATGACGTCATATTTTGCGATTATTGTACACAAGCACTGTGTATGTGTGTTTTTAAAATTATTCACACATGCCTACCTACTGTACGAATATGTGTTCAAAACCTCAAGGGAACTCAAATCCAAGAAGTTGAGTAAACAATAGCCGACCGATTTGTTTCAATGTGAGCAAGCAATTAGTTTATGCTGGAATTGTGCAATTCGATATGGCATCAACAAAAGGTTAAAGATTAAATTATGAACATCTATAAGAGATCCATACTAACTTACGTATCGATTTATCGTAAGATTTAATAGTGATGTAATAGCCTGCTGCTTTATTTTGACAGATTTCGATCTAAGACTTGAACACTGGACTACAAGAACCGTAGCCGCATAGGCTAACTACTGGACTAACAAGACACATCTAAATTTTATATCCAAAAGTAGAATAACGTAATAATTAACCATTCCTTAAATAAAAAGAGTACGCGGTGAATGGGACAACGCCACTATTTTATTAGGGTTTCGACGCACTCGTAATCAAAAAAAATACGGCCCTTGTGATAGACGTCCTCTAACCCGCATCGTACGTATCGGACGCATCGCATCAAACCGATTTTTAAATTTGTAGATAAAATCCGTTCGATGCGATTCGTATTATACATATGATGCGGATATGTGGACATTTCCCTTATAGTAGTCCTTACGGGCGGATCGAACCCACAACTTTGCGGTGTTGAGTCCGGACTCTACCTTCACTTTAACCGTTGAGCTATTGGCGCATAAAATGATATTTTCATTTGATTTCTATATTATTAGATATTCAAATATTATTAGATAAGTCAACCTTAGGTAGGTTGACTTATCAATGCGGAAATTAATTTTAATTTTAAAATACATAGCTAAGTGTATGACGTCTTGTACAGTCTATTTTAAGTCATTGAACCTATGGCATGCAGTATGCTCTTTCAATACATCTGGGTGCTTTGTTACAGTGAATGTGCTTTATAAAGCTTCCTGCTCCGGGACAAAGAACCGAAGCTAGATAGACAGACGACCTTGAGGACCAGTCATATTGATATATCTATGCACATTGCTAGAACATTTTTTTTTTACAAAATAATACTTTCAAAGGGTTCTTTAATATATAATAACGTTGTAAATTGTTTTGTTTCATAAATTTCGGCTAAATTTATCGTCTAATTTAACTTAAATACTCTTATTTATAACACGTATAACTGCGTGTATGTTTTTTCATTATACTGTAACTACAGTTAATTTATATCTTATACTTATAACAAAACTGGTCGAATTCTATACATTTATTCGCAATTTGAGATTTTACTTAAACCATTTGTAACACCAAACGTTCCCGTGGCATAACGGACGCCAGCGCTATATATGTCTATACTTAAAATACGAATTCTGTACATTTTGTACATTGAAGATATTTTGAAAATTTTTGTTACGGGGCATTCATTATACAATCGATACTGAAGCCAAAAATATTTTTTTTTTCTATTTCTTGTCTGTCTGTCTGTCTGTCTGTCCGTGTTTTTTTGTTATTCGGGCATCACGCTGAAACTACTGAATGAATTCAAATGAAACTTGGCACGGTTTAAGTCCATAATACGGAGAAGGATATAAAATACTTTTTATTGCGAGAATAAAATAATAAGGGGGTGAAATAGGGATTGACAGTTTGTATGGAAAGTCCTTCATTTTTAGAGTTATAGTTTTAAAAAAAATCATAAATCAATGTAATGTTAAGTTAAGTGTAAGTGGTGAAATAGGGCTTGAAAGTTGACATTGATTTCCACGCGGACGAAATCGCGGGTGTCCGCTAGTTTACTTAATAAACTACTACTAAATAATAAACTACAAATAATTTTCACCATTGTGAAAGCAACTTTAATGCATTCTCACTCGTTGGTAAGTGAGGATATGGCCTGAGATGGGAATAGTTGCACAGAAATCTATATTTTTTTGTCTCTGTTTTCTGTTCATTTAAATTTATGCGATTTTTACACATACTACCTATCTACATAGGTACGATAATAACGTACCTAATTAACTTTAATAATTATATGCTAGTTTAGCTAAATCTTGTTTACCTAATCTATACTAATATTATAAAGCTGAAGAGTTTGTTTGTTTGATTGAACGCGCTAATCTCAGGAACTACTGGTCCGATTTGAAAAATTCTTTCAGTGTTAGATAGCCTATTTATCGAGGAAGGCTATAGGCTATATGTTATCACCGTATTCCTACGGGAACGGGAACCACGCGGGTGAAACCGCGCGGCGTCAGCTAGTTAAATATAACGCAGAAATGTTTGTATACGAAAAAACGGATTACGCGAGCAAACCTCTTGAGGGCCGTTGGTATGTAACAGAGATAACCTGGGTTTGATTCCCAGATCAGCAAAGATGTGTCACGCGATTTTAAGCGTCAGAGGTAATGGCAAAATGAGCGTGCTACCTACTCAGACGGCATCCTCGCTTACGAGTAATATCAAATAGGATCGCATCTTCTCGATTAATGAAAAAAGTCGAGAGAAAGTAATTTATCACTGTTGGCGTAGAAACACGTAGATAAATGTATCCATATATTCACGCGTCTATATCACTAATCGATTCACGTCATAGAGCGTAGAAAAAATTAAAACAATCGAAGACGAATGCAAATTTTTTATTGTCTTAACATAATTTTATGCTTCATGGTGACTAAATGATTTTCAGATTTTTTTGGTGGAACAGTGTCTTGTGATGGCTAAATTGTTACGGTTAACTAATCGGAAAAGTAGTTATTTACGGATAAGCAATATTAAAGTCAATATTCATTTATTTAAATTAGACTAAGTTTACAAACACTTTTGAATGGTATATCACAGTATACCTAATACGAGTAAGACAGACGAGTACCACACTCGAGTCTATTATCAACGATGCTCTTCATACAGAAAAAGATAGCACAACACTTATACACCAGAGATGGAGGTCACGATACCTACTGGAAAATGCCCCCTTAACAATAAGTCTATACCTCTGAACAATGTATTTGCAGCAGGAGACGAGGCTCCAGACTTGTTTCATCACCCGGGCGTGGTTTGCATCAACCACTAAAGTTCGAGTCTCACAAGAGACGCTCTGAAATGCATTTCATCCCTGAACGTTCTCTAAATTGGGACTCAAATCTAGCTGTACTGCTCGCCAAACCCCATTTGACGCGGCTGAAATCCATGTGTGCTTGGAGTATCTCTGCGTGATCAAATCAGAAATGAGGAGATATCCGCAGAAGAATCAAAGTGACTGACATAACTCAACGAGTCGCGAAGCTAAAGTGATACAAATGGGCGGGGACATAAGAAGAGCTGATGGACGTTGGGGTTCCAAGGTGCTGGGATTTGCTGGATGCAGGCGGCTCGGGTTTGTGATGTTTGGAAATCCCTTGTAGCTAAAAAACGTCTATGTCCTGCAGTGGCCGTCCATCAGCTGATATGAGGATGATGATGAAGCACGTCTCTGCTGTAACCCAATGTCCGTATAACATCAAAGGGTATCTACCCACACTCAACATAATTGGTGACATTGTAAACATAACAGTACACGGCACTGATTTCCAGTTGATAAGATAACTCATATCGAGTACTTATTTTTGTTTATCTTTTTGTACATTTGTTTTGCACACGCTATTACGTCATAGCTCAAATAACTAGCAAGCTAGACTTAATCTACGCACTTTTGCTGCGTAATGACGCCAACAACTTGACCGTATTGTGCATTCTAAGGTCATCCACATTACTTTGACGTATCAAATACTGTCGACTAATACAAATGTTGTTTACGTTTTTAGTACAGAGTGTACAATTTCTGACGTCATCTCAACGTAAATAACAATCACAGGGGCATTAGAATTGATCTTACTCTTGTCTAATAAACCCATCTGGTTACAACAATTCCTAAACCTCTCCAAGTCTCACAGGAGATACTGGTATTGAGACACTGCATTTTCCTCCTGAATTTTTAGACATAGAGTCGTCTAACAAAGCTTTACTCGCGCAAACTCTCCTAAGATGATGCAGTGTCCCCATTAAAGAGTCCACGGCTACGAGTATAACTCAATCAAAATAAAAGATTGACAAGGTTTTAAGTGGTAATATGCATTTATAGATGCAATGTATCATTATCTGAACGATGACGCAATTCGACCTTTCAACAAGAATCCTTAGTTCAAATGCCTTTCTAAACCAAGGTCCGTGTCTGACAGGAGACGCCCTTTTAGAAACAATTTATCCTCCTCTTACCTTCCAGCGCTGATCATTGTCTGGTAGAATTTCAAACGATTCCCTAAAATTCCGAAAACAAACCTATTAGACTCTCAATATATAAACGGTTTACTAGTAGGGTGGTATCCAGCCATGGCTAAAGTCTACCATTAGATCAGACTTAAACAAATTAAGAAGTAATAAAATTCCAAATAGATCCGAGCTAGCTAATTAGCTACCAAACCCAGGATATCTCTGTTAAATATGTCGTCAGAATCAGAATAAAAGGTCTAGGTAAAAGATTTTTGGTGGCAGTACGCACTACGCATTCAAAGATGCACCGTGTCACTGTCGAACCAAAGATGACGCAATTTGACCTTGAGCTTTGCTTTCTGACGAAACAAAGAGCAACTGTTACTACCCAGTATTCTATCACATGTTTAATAACGAAGCCAATTTGAGACATTGAGAACAAGTAACAACTAAATAAACTTGTTTGCACTCATTCAAATGGCGTGCACACGTCACGGCCCCACCCGCGGTTTCGACCAATCAGAACGCGCCATTCGCGCACTCCCTCTCTATATAACGCGCGCACGCATTTGAATTAGCACTCACCATTTGAGTGTTCCCGTCATTTGTTCCTTATAATTAAATGGGTAAAAGACTTAACAATTCAACGATTTGCAACTGGCTGATATTTCTGTTCAGCTTCAGTAATTTGGATAAAATTTAGTTTTTTATTAGTTTATATTGAAATTTTTGCCATACAGTATTTTTATTTTTTTTTTAATTTGTTATTAATAAGTAATTTTGTCGAAATGCTGAATATTAAAGTTATCCCCGAAGACTACGTCCAAAAGGCCGCAAAGTAAGTTTTTGATATTTTTTAATGACTAACATCTTCCCTCTAAATTAGCTGGAGTATAGACTATAGTTCTACTAGTTGGGATTAATTATAGGAATTCTCGGATTTGAATCCCATAGGTACCTGTACCACACTGGGCCATTATAGCTGTTTCTTTGAAAAATATCATAATTGTAATGAATGAAGTAATTTAATTCTAACAATAAAAATTAAGATTTAGGAAACAAAAATTATGAAAAAAAGTTTATCTTATTATCAACAGTTAAACGAGTATTTGAATAAACTGACAAAGATCTTTGCTAAACTATAATTTATTCGCAATTCCATAATCCATTAAAAGCGATACTTGTTATCTCTTAAAATAAAAATATACTTGTTATCTCTTAAAGCTCTCATACCTTAGCAGCTCTAACCAAAATGTTAAGGAAATTGGAAACAATGAATTTATTTCATAAAATATTTGATTGGAAACGATTAATATGTTTGTCTGTTTGACGATTGTTTAATTAACTTTATTATGAAGCAATGTTTGACAAATATTTTGAACAAAGCCGCAAATTATTAAATTGTCAAACACTTTAGACAAATATTTTGATCGCTTACAAAACGCTTGACTGGATGCGATTTTACTAATTTTACATTAATTTTACGAAACGTAACCTACAAACTGTTTTAATAATATTTTTAACACCATTAAAATTTTGAATACTTACAGTTACATTTCGTTGAAAACACAAGAAAAATACGATGTATAAGTGAAAAATTATGTAGTGACTCATTATTATTTAAATGTTACTTACACTGATATATTTATTAACACTGCAGAGCCTACAATAATCTGTATGTAACAGATGTTGAAGTTTAATCTCTAACGTTAGCTTGTAGTGGAAGCCCGGTGTTAGCTAAGACACAATCAAGGCCGAATCAAAAATGTGATAGGCATTTAGTCGAAATAAAAAATAACAACAAACATTTCAGAGAATTTGTACAATGATTATATAATATTTGTCTATTATTGCGTAAGTTTATTAACGGAAAGTCTCGAGTCCTATTACATTTTACAGATTACAGCAACAAATAAAGGGCATTAAACAAAGTTGAGTTTATTGTTGGTTGCCGGTTAATCGGGTGTCTTTATGGTTTACAAACTCTTTTCTGTAATTTTTGAAATTTACTAACGGTATTTTCCTACGGTAACTTGTTTGATGTTTGATGTGTAGATATTACTTTAGTTTGCCTTAAAATGAAGGTGATAAATAATTGATCAAATGGTAATTTGTCATGTAAAGTAAAGAATGTAAGTAGAGAAGAGGGAGCACCATCAAGTCAGACGCCAAGGCCATCTTTGTTTTACAAGCGCCATCTTTGTTTCAGATGCGCTCAAGTAGCGCTCGGCTGCAGCAGAGCTGCTCATCAGGCTGCGCTGCGCGGCTCCATCAAGCTCAACCCTCAACTCGCTGCTTTGACACCCAAGGTACAAATAACAACACTTACGGCTCATAAGGCCCATCAGTATTACATAGGCGTATACCAGGGGAGGGGGGTCCGTGTCCACTCCAGGATTCTGGGCAACCGATATGGGATTCCATTATGACACTAATAATAGACTTTATGTCGGGGGCCAGGCCCACCCTAGGAAATAATCCTAGATGTGTCAATGCAGTATTAACTTCTTTTTTACTAAGTCCGGCGTCGATTTAATTAGGCAGTCGAGTTAGGACTATAGGTACCAATTACTCCTCTGACTCAATGATAGCATACTGACAATGATAGTGTATTTTGAAGCTGAAAATGTCCAATCATCATTACTTACTATGAATCATTATTTTCCTCTAAAATCGTACGAGGTAATACCCAAGTAAATACCCCATAATTGCGCAAATTTCATAATACAAAAGGAAAATGTGTTTTTTAAAGCTGATTAGGTAAGTATTAAAATAAAACAACTTTGGACATTAAATTGTTGTAATGTACTCGTAGGTCCATAGGTGTAGGTAGATACATGAGTTTTATACTGACATACATTGATAAAATTGAGCTTTATATTTATCATGTACTGGATGACACGCAAGTCTTTTAAATGCATTTTTGTTTTTTCCCGATTTCTAAACTACTCAATTAGGTACATGTTCCTTATCATGTTCGTGTCTCGAAGAGCACTATTTACTGACTCAAACGTTGCCCCTTTACCTCATTGACACCAGAATAATAAGCTCTCAAAAACAGAACAACTCCGAAATTCCATTTGCAACTCCGAAACTTGCAGTCCATTAAAAAAATCTAATCGACTTCTAAAACACTAAAACATGACCTAACGACTAAGCTAAAAAGCGTAAAATAACAGCATAATACCAAATATGTTCTCATCAATATCGAATGAACCTATTACCTACTTATATAATAATCTGAGCACAATAATAAACAAACAAACAATAATCTTTGTCTGATCACTTTGAATGCGCCAAGCCGATGATGTCCCTGCGTTCAAGTCGTACCTACATATCATAAAGATTTGGGTTTTTTAGACTGAATGTTTTTTCCTGTTGGCGAGTCTTGGATCTTAGCCTCTTTTCGTTCTGGTAGGGTGTTTTGGCCTGAGTGTATCAATCCGGTCGCCCCAAAGATCGTGAGTTAAAAACGCCAAGTCCAGGTTACGTCAGATATCGGAGACCTCGTTAACGCCGGCGGAGACACTGTGTTTGTGGTGCCCGGTTAGCATTGTAAGTCGTTAATCGTTATGTCATCGTCAAGATGGTACAGGACGGGCGTCCAGATCTACGTATTTCTTTCATTCTAATTTGTATGTGATTCTCAGGTCCGCGCGTTTGTGGAGCGCAGTGCCGCGTTATGCGAGCCGGAGCATGTCCACGTGTGCGACGGGTCGGAGGCCGAGGCGGGAGCCTTGCTACACCTCATGCATCAGCAGGGTACCGTCAAGCCGCTGCCGCAGTACGACAACTGGTGAGATGTCCAGATCATCAATCATCACCAATAACCCATACACGGCCCACTGTTAAGCACGAGTTTCCTCTCAGAGTGAGAGGAAACTCGTGCTAGAGAGTTAGGTTTATAGTCCACCACGCTGGCCTGATTCGAACCTATCGAATCAAATCAGAGGTCCAAGGTGGAGATAATATTCATTGGGTTATCACGGCTTCATCATAATTATACATACATATAAATGAAATTGTGTCTGATCAACCTGCATGCTAATTATTATGCATGCATGATTATCGGGCAATATCCTTAATATACGCTGGATGTTGGCGGATCGAGACGGTGGTGTTTGGATGTCCCTGCTGGGGCCTATGTATAGATGTGGACGTCCATCGGCTGATGATGATGATGTCTGTCTGAGATTTCAAAATCACTGTAATTTTCTCAAGTGCTTATAGCCATTTTCAGTTCTTTAATCTGTAAATATAAATCCGTTAGGCTAAGGCCAAACTTTGTCCAAAAGGCCGTCCAGCTCACGTCTGCGGTGGAAATCAGATTTAGTACGAACTTGTAGCATCGTATTTACATCCTCCTCCTCTGATTTCATACATGACACTGATCGCCACCTTGCACTCCACCGCGGACGCCGCGGTTTGTCAATTAGCTGTAGTCTTAGTAAAACGTCGTTCTTTCCAGCTGGTTAACCCGCACGGACCCGGCGGACGTGGCACGTGTGGAGTCCCGGACGTTCATCTGCTCTGAACATGAGCGAGACGTGGTGCCGATTGCTCGCGCCGGACGGAAGTCCGCGCTTGGCAACTACATCGCACCGCATGATTACGACAAGGCTGTAGCGGACCGATTCCCTGGATGTATGCGAGGTAGGTCCCGGACCTTGTTAGCGTTAATTCTCGGACATTATCCGATCATCACCATCATGCCTTCCTCGTAACGAAGTTTGGCGGTCAGTATCATAAACATCTGATAGTGATCGTTGTATAGTCAAAATATTATCACCTTGTCTTGACAACCCGCGAGACAAAGGCCTCAAGTGTTCCGAAGTTGGAACGTGACGCGTCTTAAAACTAGGCTAGTTCTGTTCCTGTGCATTGCCGTCATCCACCATCTTCTTTTTTTAATTTTCTTTGTATGTTAACTGGTAATTATGCAAGTAGCGTCCAATGTCCATGATGCCTAGTTGTGAACTCCGAGAGACTTGGTTCCTTGCAAAGAATGAATAATGTAGAAACAAACGGCTAACTTCCTTGATGGTTTTGTCAAAGCGTTGAAGAAAGTAGTGTATTGGAGACATGTAGAACCTAGGCTGATAATTGATATGCTGATACATTGTCTCCAGGTCGCACGATGTACGTGATCCCGTTCTCTATGGGCCCCGTTGGATCTCCTCTCTCCAAGATCGGCGTCGAAGTCACCGACTCACCATACGTCGTCTACTCCATGCGCGTTATGACAAGAATGGGTAAATATTTGGATTTCCTACTAATTATATTAAATCCTCTATAGATTTGCATTACCCAACAGCTACCTAACTTAAGAATCTTTAAAATCACAATATTCGCTGTACTTCCCTAGCATTTTGGCAAGTGGGACTCCCTTGCCAATACTTCTACTACTTACTCACTTCTAGCCCCTAGAGAAGTGCAGCACTTGATTGTTTTAAAACTTTCCACCGATCTACGCGGTTCCATTGCATTCTTAGATATAGTCTAAAGGCTGGCGTCATTCTGTTTATTTGCGCGGTTGATGGCAAATCATTTTTATTTATGTAACTCCTCAGGCAACAAAGTCCTAGAGGCGCTCCGCAAAGACGAGCAGTTCGTACGCTGCCTGCACTCCGTGGGACGCACGCACGGCACCAACACCGCCGGCTGGCCGTGCGACCCGCAGCGCACCGTCATCCTCCACCGACCCATCGACAACGAGATCATCAGCTATGGTGAGTCGGTCACACAGACGACAGTTCGTGCGCTGCCTGCACTCCGTGGGACGCACGCACGGCACCAATACCGCCGGCTGGCCGTGCGACCCGCAGCGCACCGTCATCCTCCACCGACCCATCGACAACGAGATCATCAGCTACGGTGAGTCGGTCACACAGACGACAGTTCGTGCGCTGCCTGCACTCCGTGGGACGCACGCACCGACCCATAGACAAGCGCTGCCTGCACTCATTTAATCTCAGTTCAAAGTTAGACATAGGAGGAGGTCTATACAGTAACAACAGTAATAAGCATATACGACTGAGGCAACTCAGGCTCTGATTGTTCAACAGGTAGGCTAACAATGTCTCTACAGTTTTTAAATTTCAAATTATTTTTAATAAGATTAAACAGCCTCCATGTTATGCATTAAGTCAGCATCAGCTTCAGCAAATAAGCTCGTCTTACAAATCCCACTGCGTTTTGTACTCCTATCTCTTTTTTAATCTATAAGTGTAATATCTTAGAGGCTTGTCTTCTAAGTAGAAGAAAAACTCGAATATCAAACTCAATCGATCTCGGACACTATCTCTGACAAACCTTGAAATCCAGTCTTTTAAAATAGTCTCGGAACTAAGAATAGTAATTAAACTTTGGTGGTTTTCTCAGTGATTTTGTTAATATCAGTTTATAAAATGTTTAATTAGTATTTTTATTTGTCATTAAAGGTAGCGGATATGGAGGCAACAGTTTGCTTGGAAAGAAATGTTTCGCTCTCCGGTTGGGGTCAGTGCTGGCGCGTCGGGAGGGCTGGTTGGCTGAACACATGCTGGTAAGCAAAACGTTAATAAAATCGGAATCTTTTTGTCAACAGTGTGCCTAGTGGGAGTTTTCAATATTTTCATACTGTTCCTATCACGTTGACGTTTACGCAAATTTATATGGAATTGAAACAGTTGTGCAGTAGTGCCACTAGATGGCGCTGTTTCAATTCCTTAGAAATTCGCGATTACGTTACATGATGGTAACAGTATCAAACTGCCACTAGGCCCTCTGATGACTGACTGACTGAAAAAAACATAGAAATTGAAATAAGTTTATTTGATTAAATGATTCGGTATACTTTAAACAAGAAGTACATAAAACAAAAGTAAAATCTGGGTACCTATATACTCTATGCGATAATTTTCTTAATTTCATTGAAACGCATAGTAAACAACGAAAGTTATTTAAATAAAAAATACCTAAATATTGTCTTACTGTCATATTGTATTGATATGACCTCTGTCTCCGAATCCGGATTGTGTGGGTTCGAATATCAAGAAGAAATTAAATATCACGTGTCTCAGACGATAAAGGCAAAACATCGTGAGGAAACCTGCATACCAGATAATTTTCTTAATTCTCTGCGTGTGTGAAGTCTGCCAATCCGCGTTGGGCCAGCTCTCTATCTCATTCTGAGATGAGACACGAGCTCAGGAGTGAGTCGAATATGGGTTGATAATGGATGAATTTTCAATCTCAATCTGTCGTCTACCCCTACCGACAAAGACGTACCGCCAAGCGATTTAGCGTTCCGGTACGATGTCGTGTAGAAACCGAAAGGTGTGTGGATTTTCATCCTCCTCCTAACAAGTTAGCCCGCTTCCGTCTTAGAAGAAGAATTTAAAAAAAAAAAAAAAAACAAGGAAGTAGGAACCTGACCTGTATAGTTTCGTCATGCCCGCCTGTCCGCGGTTTAGCGCAAAGAGTTATATTACTAGAAATCTGTAATTTATGATGTGTATCGACTTTAACAATGTAAAATGTTAACCACGAATCACGCACGAATGTAATAAATGTTACATCTGGAAGTTGGAATTGGAACAGTAAGTTTATAGGAATTAGGAATGTGAAATACGCGAACAATGGATGTTTATGTTTAACAGCCGTTGTTTGCGTATACCTTTATATTAATCAGAAAATGGATTTTAGAGGTATTCGTTATGAACTCTTGAAGCGCGTTTTTAAGTTTGCTGTAGCGACATCTGTTGGCGTTTGTGATACAGTCACAAGCGATTCAGGCCTTGCACGGGTTTTTAACCGTCTTAAAAAAGGAGGAGGTTCTCAATTCCTCGTCCACAAGGAACCCTTATAGTTCCCACCTTGTCCGCCTGTCTGTCCATGTCTGCGGTTTAGTGCAAAGACTACTACTACTAGAAAGCTGTAATTTATTACATTAAAAATGTGAACTAAACATTAAATCATTAATTGGAACAGATACCAAAACAGTATCGAGATGATAAAAATTTAAAACGACATAACGACTGCTGAATCATGCTAATTGAATCAGAAAATGGACTTGGTAATTCGTCATGAACTATTGAAGCGCGATATAATTTGATATAGCGACATCTGTTGGCATATGTGACAGTCACAATTCATGCCTTACATTGGTTTTTACCGACTTCAAAAAAAGGAGGAGTTTCTCAATTCTTTCTCGTCCACATCCGCCTTATATATCCATATCCGCCTGTCTGTCCGTATGTCCCTCTGTCCGCGGTTTAGCTCAAAAACTACTACTACTAGAATTTAGAAAGCTGATATTTAGCTTAAGTATGAACATTAAAAAAACCTCCCCTACACGTAAAGTGGGTATGATTCTTTTACTTGTTTATCTCAAAGTGTGGGGCATCGTTAGATATCTCTGAAAGTTATGAGGGGTCATCTATACAACTATTTTTCGATTTATGAATCCGTGTGTGATATATTGTTAAGTGTCCCGCACCTCACCCTTTTTTTTTATTCCTTACAAGTTAGCCCTTGACTACAATCTCACCGGATGGTAAGTGATGATGCAGTCTAAGATGGAAGCGGGCTAACTTGTTAGGAGGAGGATGAAAATCCACACCCCTTTTCGGTTTCTATCCTTAACCAGCTAAACGGTTGTTTTTGAATTCATGAAAAAATCACAAAAGTATCTACGATAGACTTCCACTTCCTGAACACACAACTCGACATTGCATACAATATGAGGTATTAATATATATTTAAATAACTTTCGTTGTTTACTATGCGACTTAATGAAATTAATACAATTAGCTGCTTTTATTCGCCTCACTTTTGACGCGCTAGTGACTTATCTCTATTATAAAATCTTCGTAACCTATAATATAGTATTATTTAAAGGATTTTTTCTTTAGATCGTAGGCATAACCGACCCGAAAGGCCGCAAACGCTACATCGCTGCGGCTTTCCCTTCGGCCTGCGGGAAAACCAACCTGGCTATGATGACCCCGACCCTGCCCGGGTACAAGGTGGAGTGTGTGGGTGATGACATCGCGTGGATGAAGTTTGATAACAACGGAGTACTGAGGGCAATTAACCCTGAGAACGGATTCTTTGGAGTAGCACCAGGTGAGAATCCAGTCTTTTGTGAACCTCTCAACAAAAAGCGCCATCTACAGTGACACTACTACGAGTAAGCAAAGCGCCGAATCCGTTTAGTCCTAAAACGGCATAACTGAGAACTAGAGTTTCGCTAATGAAAGTTGAGACTGAAATTTAAAAAAATCGAAGTAAATTATAATGCAGATATTGGAATAACTGAGTTTAAAAAAATAATTAAAACAAATTATAAAAACGCATGTTTATTTAATTTGTTTATATGATTTTTTTAATATGGCGGGCGATTTCAGTCTTTACTTACATTAGCCAAACACTAACTTTATTAGTACAAGCTTGTAAAGCAAGTCCGACTCTAAAGATGGCGCTACTATATTTTATTTTTTTCTTTATTACTATCATTTTATTTTTGAAAGAAGTTTTACTTCAGCCACGTGTATGTGTCCGCAGTGTTAACGCTCCTTCAGCTTATACACACAAACACATACATACACAGACATTGTTTTACTATACCTATCAAATTTCTATGGATCAACTTGATCAATAGAAACCATAAATAGACAATTATTGGACAAACAAGCCAGATACGAACTCTTCAAAATTATTTAACCGTAGCTAAAAAATCCCAAAATGTAGGTAAAAAAACTTACTTAGTAAAAAACCAATTTGTTTAATGACCATACCTTTCTACGTTTTAGCTAGGAGATTTTAGAAGAGATTCTCCCTATTTTAGCTTCGTACTCCAAGATTTTTCGCTCACACCAAAACCTCTCCTCACAGGAACCTCAACCTCAACCAACCCGATAGCCATGGCGTCAGTGTTCCGTAACACGGTGTTCACCAACGTAGCAGAAACAGCTGAAGGCGGAGTATGGTGGGAAGGCATGGGCAAGGCGCCCGAGGCTCTGATTGACTGGAAGGGTCAACCCTGGGACCCTAGCAAAAAGACACCGGCAGCTCATCCAAACTCTAGGTAAGATGCCACACATCTATGTACTAACTAGCGGACGCCCGCGACTTCGTCCGCGTGGAATTTAGTTTTTCACAAATCCCTCGGTAACGATGGATTTTTCAGGGATAAAAAGTAGCCTATGTGTTAATCCATGCTATAATAAATCTCAATACTAAATTTCAGCTAATTCGGTTCAGTAGTCGAGGCGTGAAAGAGTAACAAACATTCATATCATTAAAATCATCAGTTTTCGTAAATCTCAGGAAACCATGGATTTTTCGGGATAAAAAGTAGCCTATGTATTAATCCAGAGTAAAATCCATTTCCATTCCTAATTTCAGCCAAATCGCTTCAGTATAGCGGCGTTAAAGAGTAACAACCATGCAAACATACAGCCAAACATCCATACAAACTTTCGCGTTTATAATATTAGTAGGATCTATATGCGAAAGTAATGTCTGTCTGTCTGTCTGTTACCTTTTCACGGCTAAACGGCTGAACCGATCAAGATAAATTTTAGTATAATGGTAAATGGGACCTTGAACCAAAACATAGGGTACTTTTTGACACCAAAATAAAAATAGATGGGGGTCTAATAGGGATTGAAAGTTTGTATGGAAAGTCCTACATTTTTAGAGCTACAGTTTTAAAAATTTGTTTATAAATCATAAAAAAAAATACTAAATAGCTATAATGTGATCCAAGAATTTTTAAAATTCAACCCCTAAAGTGGTGAGTGGTGAAGTCGCGTAAATAATAAAAAAAATTTAATGAGTGCTCTTATTTTTCCCAGATTCTGCACTCCAGCAGAACAATGCCCGATTATAGATGGAGATTGGGAAAGTGCTGAAGGAGTACCCATATCAGCCATCCTGTTGGGAGGAAGACGACCAGCTGGCGTGCCGCTGGTGATCGAAGCTAGAGACTGGCAACATGGCGTCTTCATGGGAGCTGCCATGAGGTCTGAAGCTACTGCGGCGGCTGAACATTCTGTAAGTATGCCAGAGAATTCAGGATACAAAAATAAAACGATGTTTCATTATACCAAGTATGGAAGAATGGGGATGATGACTAGGTTTGAATATTTTGATTTTTATGATACATTCGGGTAAATAAGGTCAATGTTAACTAATTTATACATAAATAGCAAAGGTTGACTGTATATTTGCAAAATAAATAAGATTATAAAATTTCAAAATCTATTAATTTTTTTTATCGTAATTAGATGAAAATTCATACAGTTTTAGCTTCCTTACATTAAATGTGAAATTTTTCAATAAATTAACTATAAACATAAACGCACAAATAACAAAGATATTAGTAATTTTGTTTGAACGCCCATACAAACCTAACGATCAGCGAGCCAACGACGTCACTAAATCGTGCCATTTTGTATTGAGCGTTTTTCAGGGATCCGCGGCTGCGCCGCAAATCTTACTCTTTAAATCCCTGTAGTTCCGAAAGTAATGATCGCAGATATCCTGTTATTTTTACAAAATTGCTTTACTATTAGTATACTCTTAATTTATATACAATTTAAAAAACTGTCATCATCCCTATTGGAAGACTATTTCAATAAGGTTATATCGGTCGTGAATTACCGGCAACAACAAATACCGAAACCGAGCGTCCTCAGAATTAGACAATAAGTAATTCCTGAAATTAAAGAGAGAATAGCAATAATTTGCTACCTGCTTCTATAGAATATTTTGTTTTCAGGGAAAAGTGGTGATGCACGATCCGTTTGCAATGCGACCATTCTTCGGGTATAACTTCGGCGAGTACCTTCGTCACTGGCTCTCCATGCCACAGGCTGGACGGCAAATGCCGAAGATCTTCCACGTCAACTGGTTCAGGAAAGACCAACAGGTAATTACAACAAGAGATGAGTGACAAATTCAATACTTCATCATCAGCCTTTAATTGCAATTACCTCCTTCCTACGTTCCATATTGGAAAGAGTAATAATATAGATTCACCATGGCTTCAATGTGGTTTTGCGGACTTAGGGTGCGAAAGGATTCAAATAACAGATTAATGGTGACCAAGGGCTAGCAGTTTCTCCTAATACCAACAAATTTTGAACTCTGAGAAACTTACTACAGTTCGATTATTAATTCCAGTCAATAAAATGACAAGTGCAACTGTCACTGAAATGTCATTTTACTAGTGAAATAACATTTAAGTGACAGTTGCAATTGTCATTTTACTTACTGGAATTAATCCTTCGACTAAAGATATATTTGTAAACCACCAATACTTCTATGATTATGAAATGTTAACGTAAAACATTGAAATTTTAACTTTGATAAAAATATTATTACTTTGTGTTAAATTCAAAACTTCATGTGATCTAATATATATTCTAAATCTACCCACAATGCGCGCAAAAATTTAGACTTCGAAGAAAAGAAAACTAATCCTAAGCATTTTTCCACAGGGTAAATTCATTTGGCCAGGATTTGGGGAAAACTCTCGCGTTTTGGACTGGGTGCTGCGACGATGCGACGACGAGCCGTGCCACGACTCCACACCACTGGGCTATGTGCCGGCACCGGGGGCTCTCAACACTAATGGCTTGAGCGACCTAAACATGAATGAGCTCTTCAGTATACCCAAGGACTTCTGGATGCAGGAGGTATGTAACTATCGAAATTATCAAGTGCTCTTTTGAATACTTAGAAGGCATGTAAGATTGTGTTTATACTATTAACTTTTTTAAAGAATAATACAATAATATGACCAATAGTCCCATTAAATTAGTTGGATCAGGCAATGTTTCAATAGCAGCGGCTCTAAAATGAACTCATAACTTCTCTGCTTGAGTCTGGCCTCTTTATTGTGGCGTATTGAGGTTTTAATTTGCAGATTTCAAATGTTATAACATCACGAAAATAATTGTTAATAACCACAAGTCATATGCCACTACTCTTCGCATTCCAGAATTGAAAACAGCAAAGGTCCATACTAATCGAAATGGTACACTTCATTGTACAAGTCTGTACAAGTCTGTAAATAAAAAAAATCGTTTATATGTTTCAGGCTGATGCGATAGAGAAATATTTCAAAGAAGAAGTCGGCGACGACCTTCCGAACGAGATGTGGGACGAACTTAACAAACTGAGGAAAAATATTCAGCAGTCATAGACTGTGGACACCAAAGAGATCATAATATTTTAAATGTCGAAATTAGAATGAATGGCAACATTGTTTTGTATAATGCGTTCGAGGGTAAAACGAAAAACGTTACAATATAACGACTACGTTATCCATAGTATTAAATATATTTCCGGTATAAAAATATAGCAAAATATATTTACAATTTTCAGAATAGTAATAATATTTTAGAAGGTATGATCAAAAAATAATAATTAATTTTATAAATGCTTCTTCTTTTACATGACAATAAATTAAAACAATATTAAATTCTCTAGATTAGACATATAGTTATCGAGCTTTTCTTAGACAAAAGCGTTTGTATTTAGAGATAAAGTATTTTTTTAATAGAACTAGAAATATACCTTTATTTTTTGTCATCGTCCATATTCTAAGATAATTGTTTTATAGAATTATTATAGACTATAAAAAACATTAAATTTAAAATAGACGATTAATATTTCTCACTGGCAACACTATTTAATATAAATTTTAAAATGTAAAGGCTGTGCTTGTAGGGTAAAAAGTGTAATAGACGGATGTTTTGTATAGATTTATAATGATAAAATGACTTTATGTAAATACTCTTTAGATATATGTATAGAATAAATTAATGTAATGAATTACAAATATTGTTTGAATTTTACATACGTCCCTTTATAGTATGAGTATAATATTTAAAGGTCGCAATTTAACTGATGCAGGTGCTAAACTTTTAAAACATATCTATGAAGCATGAGAAGTTCTAATAATGCTTTTGCTGTTTTCTGTGATCTGTCCAAGGCATTCGATTGTGTTTGACCATAACACTTTTTTACTTAAATTAAGCCACTATGGCATGAAATGTGTGGCACTTGGTATCATTGCCCAGAACACAAAAGGTTTGCATAAATTATATAAAAGTCACACGGATCTACTACCATAATGGGCGTCCCACAGGGTCTAATTCTAGGTCCTTTTCTATTCTTAGTATACATGAACGATTTACCACACCATGTCAAAGGATGTGTGAGATTGTACTGTTTGCTGAAGACACGTGATTAATTTTCAAAACCGACAGAAGAGAATTCTGACTGTCTGGTAAACTCAGCTCAGCTGCATTTGCAATGAGAAAAATAAGACAGTTTACCGATGTTGATACAGCAAGGCTGTTTTATTTTGCATACTTTCACAGTGTAATGTCTTACGATATTTTGTTATGGGACAAGGCTGCTGACATATATTCTATTTTTGTATTTCAAAAAAGAGCAATTCGAGCAATATATAAATTAAAATCACGCGAGTCCCTTCGTGAATGAAAAATCCACATCCCTTTCGGAACGCCGTTCGATCGTATCGGAACCCTAAATTGTTGGCGGTACATCTTTGCCGGTAACTAGCCACGACCACGACCTCCCACCAGCCAATCCTGGACCAATTAAGAAAATTTTGAACGGCAAAGCCGGGGATCGAATTTAGGACCTCGGTCTTGTAAATCCACCGTGCATACCACTGCGCCACGGAGGCCGCCTAAACCTAGTCCTACCTAGTCAGAAAAGCATTTTTAAAAACGCCTATTTTTTAAACGCCCTTGGAAAATTCGAAGAGTGAATAAAATACAGAGTTAATTTTAGAAGTTTCTTTAATCATTTCATATGTTTAGCTGAGAACACACGAACTCCATCTTGAGTCGATGCACGCGCATATTTCGTTAGCAATGCATTTACGTTTAGTTTCTCTGTGGCGTATAATCTGAAAGGAAGTATATGAACATTACAATTTTTATGGGACAAATTAATAAAAAAACATTTCGACGATCCTTACGTACAAAGCGACATGTCATTTGTGAGGTTTTTGGAGAGCGTTTTTATTTAAAGCCCAAATCACTGAGGTATCGCTTTTACGTTTTCTTTTCTTCTCTAGGTCTATATAAAATTTTGTACGAATATGTACACCAAGATAATCTAGCTATCTATGTAATAAAAATTTCACTTATCGACATGTCCTTTTGTACGTTGAAACCGTGAAGACGTGATTGTCTGCTTTGCCGTACTTTTGTATCAGACGAAGGATTATAAAACTATTGTGAAACTTCATATTTAACTTACTGAATGTAAGGTGAAATTTCATCAACGGTCCACTTAGCTTTCGTCTGAAATAGAACCTTGAAACGTTGATTGATATCTTCAGGCAGGTCACTTTCTGCAAAACCCCAGACCACTTGAGGCGTAGTAGTTTTATCTATCAAAGCTATGCCAGATAACAGAGATTCCTGTAAAATATTATTTTTATGAAAAAAATTTTTACTATTAAAATAGATCTGACAAAATATACAAACGTGAAATAGGTATATATTTTCTCAACACTTTGAACATCTTAAGACTGAGTTTTCTTTTCTTTCATTTAAGTTTCGTAATTATATTTTTACATACTTACATCTGTAGTCATTCCTTCAGGAACAGAGTCCCTCCAAGCTTGCAAAAATTCCGTTAAATTAAATTTTCCAGCACTTTTGAGCAATACTCTGGCTAAAAACTGGCAAACTTTGTCCTGTTTATATTGATAATATTGTATACCGTCATCGACTGCAGATTCGCTGGAATAAAACCCAAACATTGCTTCCAAAATACTTTCGGGAACAAGGTCTTTTAAACTGTCTATAGTTACATCTTTAGATATTCTATCTAACGGCCAAGAATTTTCTTCGATTAAATCAAGCATATGTGATAGAACACGGAATTCGTAATCAAATTCCAACAATCTATAGTGATCATCAATTTTTATCGCTTGTATTTTAATCAATTCCTCATCCAATTCTGCCTTGGATGCTTGTATTTGATCGAATAGGGCTTCATAGTTATATAATTTAGATTTATCAACCGCGTATTCTAATTCTGGACCACGATATTTAGTGGGATCGAGTAGTTTGATTAGTTTAGATAGGCGTGGTTTACAGGGCTTTAATTCATAATATGTGAAGAATGTGCTTATGATGTCTTTATGGACTATCTCTCTAGGCGGCTTCCCATCGTCAGAATCTGCGGATTTATTTAAACTCGTATTTGACTTATCAAATGAAGAATCGGAATCACCTTCTACAGACTTATTGACGATTGTTTCATCGAGGCCTGTGGAAGCAGCGAATAATAATTCTGGGACTAGTAAAAGACTGTTTGAGGTCTCCGCTTCTTTGATATCGTATGTTTTACTACTTGTACATAATACTGCGTTTTCGTCAGGGTCACCTGCAATGACAGAATATTATAAATATTCTTTGATTCTTCAAAAATATTTATGTGAATTCATGATAAATGTAATAAGAAAATGATTTTATTTTTTCTAAAGACATGCCTTTAAATATCAATTGATTTCCTCCTTCGATTTCTTTCAGTAGATTATCATCTAAGAGCATAAGTTTCAAGTTATCATTCTGCTTGCTTGGATCTGGAAACCTTAATATTTGTGTAACTTCAGTTAACTCAGATTCATGAAGCTTTGCAGTTTTTATTATTTTCCTTACATCTTCTGAAGATCTTTCCGGGCTAAAATAAGAGAAAGTATGTTAAGTGTTATAGGACTTCGTCTGCGTGTTATTTTTCTATCCCGCAGGAATGTTTTCACATTTAATCGGTGCAGAATTTTTGATGCGTAGATTTAAGATGTTAAAGTAAAATACCCTAATTAGAATTAAGGGGCGCCACATGGACTTTTATGCCACCTTTGCTAGCAGGCACGTGCCCCTGATCATAATTCCCGAGCCAGGAACAAATTACGTCAGTCATTTACAATGTACAAGTTTTGGTCCGGGAGGGTCCCGGATAATTTTTCATCAGTAATTTCACCCTTGTAGAAAAATAATGGTCAGCTGTCTGTAGAGTGGTGGAACGTCCATCAGCTGGTATCAGAATAGCCAGGATCTTATGAATTACAATCGAAATTCTGTGATAGACGGCAAAATACTGATACTTCACAGTTCATACATTAAAATATCGCCTGTGAAAACTGTTCCTGATACGCGGACCATTGAATCCTGTTTTCAGCATAAAAGATGTATTTATTTTTTAAGTCTAATCATATTTCTAAAATTCTATTCATTTTACTAATTTTCTCTCTATCTACGAATAGTCTGGCAAGTTCGTTGATGATATGCGGGCGATGGGGGAAAAAGACTGCGCGGAAATCGTTGGCGGAGAAGTGAGGTGCATCAGTCGTGGGTTTTCATTCATCGCTACACGCCCCCCGAATTTGCCAAGCTAAAGAGAACTTCATGCGGACAATAATCACGGAAGTTTTTAACCGACTTCCAAAAAGGAGGAGGTTCTACGTTCGGCTGTATGTATGTTTTTATATTTTGTCTATGTAAAAGCAGCTAAATTGTCTGTGGTAAAAATGACAACTGTCATTGTTATCACAATTTGACAGTTGACTTTGACATTTACTTCAAGTAAGGATAAAATTTCGATTTTCGACCTTCGTAAATTCTGCGTGATTGTGAATCACGAAATTATTAGAATAGTTTTTTAGTTTAGAAAATTTAGTGTAATCGCAATCGAAAATGTCTATTTTTAGTGATATATTACCATTAAATAAGAATGAAGAAAAGAAACAGGCCCAGGCGAGCGCGAATCTTTCGCCATACCTAAACTTTGACCCGAACTACATACCGAAAATGCAACCAGAGTTCCTTTATCCTGACGAAAGCCATATGTCCTCGACTGCCAGACGGTCTAATGTAGCCCTACCCATCATTGGGATGTCTTTCATGACAGGATCAGGTGAGTAAATAATCAATAACCCTCAGAATAACCTCAAATGATTTTACATAACTATTTCACTATTACAACAGGAATTTTACATATTATGATTATAGTTAGCTTATAAATTGAAAATAATATAAAACTAAAATAATTAGTTATGTTTGAATATATACGAAACTTCTAGTTTACTGAGCTCAGCTGATGTTTAAATGTTAGTCTATGTATTATATATATTTTTTTTTATTTTATTAATCACCGACTTGACCAGTCTACTAGTATTTTACAAAAACTCTATACATTGTTGTTGTTCTAGGCAATCTCACAGAGTATTAGTTTTAGCACAATTTAAGTTTAATATATTGTTGAACATTCCAGGCCTTGGAGGCATGACAGGTCTGTACAAAGGATTGAGAGCGACAACCCTTGCTGGACAAACAGGCAAAGTGCGGAGAACACAACTAATAAATTATGTTATGAAACAGGGTCAGTATTTTATATTAAATAAGATAAATCAATTAATATTCCTATTCTAAAGCCATACTCACTGAGTGCACTGTTTACCAACAAAAAAATTAGGGTATAAATCTCTAGTCATTTCACACCTAATATACAACGTGTCCCAAAATTCAACGATAAGCGGGCGCCAAAAGATTGACCTGCTCATGAGCACTTAAGGAAAAATAATAAAAAAAATATACCTAAATTTTTTTTTTAGTTACAAAATAAATTTTAAAATTCTTTGAAAATTTACACCTTGTATGATATTTTGAACTACCGCAGCTACAATTTCTTAAATATGCTTAAGATTTTTTTTGTATCGGAACCTAAGTAGTACTACTATTCACCACAACTCTTAAAAACACCACAATGCCCGCAGTTTTTACACAAAAAAAAATCAAAATATTTTTTTTCCCTCAAATTTTTAAAGATTTTTACTTTCAGTCTACTTTGACTCATGGTCTTGCAAAAAAAAGTATGAACACCGCTATGGCAAGTTATTTTCAAAGTTGACGCAACTAATCAAGATTTCAAAATAGTATAATACCCTAGGATAACTAGTCACAAAAAAAAATATGCGTACCATTTGTAAACAAGAACCAAATTTCTTAATTGTTCTTGTTGTTAGTAATAAATTTTACTATGTTCCAAAAATGTGTTTGTTATTTTAATTACACAACATTAAAGTAAATGTTCGAATTGTTTTCCACCGGCATTAATACAGGCACGACATCGCCTTAAAAACGACCGTTTTATTTTTCGCGCATATCTTCTAGCATTGATATGTGCCGCAGCCTGAGTGATTTTTTGCCGAAGCTCGTCCAATGTCGTAATCGGTTTTGCGTAGATCCTGTCTTTGAGACAACCCCAATAAAAGAAATCCAGGGGGTTTAGGTCGGGTGATCGGGGTGGCCATAGGATAGGACCAAGTCGCCCGATCCAACGCCCCGGATACTCGTGGTCTAGGTATTGTCTCACAGGACGAGCGTAGTGAGCTGGGCAACCATCATTTTGATACCACATATTTTGAAGGTCGCTTAGGGGGACGTCTTCTAGTAATTCTTGCAAATCATTTTGTAAAAAGTTCAAATAACTGTCCCCATCTAAGTTTCCTTGTAATTCAAAAGGCCCAATCACTTTTCCATTTAAAATGCCCGTCCATAAGTTGACCTTAAATTGATATTGGGATTTGTCTTCTCTCATCAGGTGCGGATTCTCATTGCTCCAGCTGTGTAGGTTGTGAAGATTTAAATAGCCATCTTTCTTGCAGGTTGTTTCATCCGACCATAGTACTTTATCCAAGAACTGAGGATCTTCCCGATGCTTTTGAAGCATCACTCGGCAAAATGCGATCCGCAGTGGATAGTCCCGTGATAGTAACGTTTGTACACGTCTGTAATGATATGGGTGTAGCCGATGACGTTTTAGTATTCGATGTGCTGAACTTTTTGGGATTCCCGTAGCTGCTTCTATGGCACGCACTGAGGTAGTTGAATCAATGTTTATTTCATTGAGAACTTCTTCATCGCATTCCGATCTAGGTCTTCCAGCGTTTCTTCTAGCTGACGGCAAACGACCCTCCGAAAACGCTTGATGCACATTCATAAATACCCGATAATCTGGATATCTTTGAGCGTTTGGGTACCTTTCTCGATACAATCTGCTAGCAGCGTTAGCATTGCACCGACATTCTCCATAAATGAGATGCATGTTAGCGTATTCCATCGGCGTGTATGGTTGCGGCATGATAACGCTAAACAGTCCAAAATACACCAAAAGTCCAATTCACAAAACACAGGCACAGTCCAAAATAATGCCAGGTCAGTTCAGTTTGCAGATCACTTAAGTCCAGTCCAAAATGCAAAGCCAAAAGTCGTTAGTACGAGAGCCACGTCAATTGAATACGGAAAGTTGCGCAGTAAACAAAGGAGCAGAGCGTACTGACTTGCTGGGAACAGGATTTTCTTTACCTGCATCATTGTCATTCAACAAAGAACATCTGTCTATCCCTCTCTAACGTATACTTATCGCTATCTTTCTCTCTCTCTCTCTCTCTTATTTTTAAATGTTATCGTTCGTTCCATTAAAATTCTAGGAAATTGCAACGTATGACTCACATCATTTTGTGCATAAAGTAAAAGTGATTTCTAGGAGCAAAAACATTTTAGAAATTTAGTTCTTGTTTACAAATGGTACGCATATTTTTTTTTTGCGACTAGTTATCCTAGGGTATTATACTATTTTGAAATCTTGATTAGTTGCGTCAACTTTGAAAATAACTTGCCATAGCGGTGTTCATACTTTTTTTTGCAAGACCATGAGTCAAAGTAGACTGAAAGTAAAAATCTTTAAAAATTTGAGGGAAAAAAAATATTTTGATATTTTTTTGTGTAAAAACTGCGGGCATTGTGGTGTTTTTAAGAGTTGTGGTGAATAGTAGTACTACTTAGGTTCCGATACAAAAAAAATCTTAAGCATATTTAAGAAATTGTAGCTGCGGTAGTTCAAAATATCATACAAGGTGTAAATTTTCAAAGAATTTTAAAATTTATTTTGTAACTAAAAAAAAAATTTAGGTATATTTTTTTTATTATTTTTCCTTAAGTGCTCATGAGCAGGTCAATCTTTTGGCGCCCGCTTATCGTTGAATTTTGGGACACGTTGTATATAACTTTAAGCCTCAATAGCTCAGTGGTTGGAAAGGGGTTTCAGAGAGAGGTGGTGGTTTGATCACCGCCTAATGGATTTTTCTCATACCCAGTCCTAACACAGTCTTTTCTGACTTTTTATTAGAATTAGCAAACCACATACATATAAACTACCTACAGTGTATGTATAGCATGCAGATTTTCACTTGTGCTGTGCTCCCCTGTTTTATCAATCATGCACTAAGGATATTGATTTTGGTTTGCTTATTGTCAAACAAAAACAAGTCAAAGACATTAACCAAATGTTTTGTAGATTACTAATCTATTAACAGGCTCTATATACATGTGACCAATACAGAAACCTGTGTTCTCAATTGATAACATAAACTTATCTTGTCAACAGGCACAACAACTGGCTGCACTTTAGGAATCATTGCATCATTTTATTCCACACTCGCTCTTGGTGTCACATGGGTTCGCGATAAGGAAGACACAGCAAACACATTCATTGCAGCCGCTGCCACTGGTATGCTATATAAAAGCACGGCTGGTCTACGCTCTATGGGTTTAGGTGCAGCTGCCGGGCTTACGTTAGCAGGAATATATACCCTTGTCACAGATAATGACAATATATGGAGTAAAGCTAGATATATAAGAATGTGAAACCGCCTTGTTATGCTATGCACACTTAACATGCTGCACTGCAATTCATTATACTGCTAATTGATTTTCTTAACAGTTGCTTTCCGAGAGACCTGCTTCATAGATTACTTTAGTTTATACATAAAGTATAACTATGCTAAGCAACTACTCAGAAATCACAAATATTTTATGTCAAAAAATCTGAATCAAAAACAAAAATTTTATGTCAAAACATCCAAATATGTTTATGAAACAAGACTTCTTGGTATAGAACAAAAGTTCTTGGGATGTAGTATACAAAAGTAGTTCCATATACATAACATGGAAAAAATAATATATCTTAATTTTTTCTGATGTTTTAATAATTCTAATGCTATTTGGAGTAGTGTTCTCATATGATTTACTCTTAATAAACAAAAGACCATAGAAATTAATTATTTAGTATGTTATGTTATAAATATTTTAAATTTTCTTACTAATGTTCTTGCTCAAGTATCTTTAAATTTATAATAAATATTGTTTTACAGTGCAGCAAGTAAATGTGGTATAGCATTTAGTTATATGTAAATAATAGACTGTTATTTTTAGTTGTTACGTTAATTGCAATCAGCACCAAAGGATCTGTAAGTGTTCATGACTTGTTTGTGCCATGTCCAGTACACTTTAGTCTAGAATGTGTTGATAGTTCCTGCTAACGATTTTGAGCCCTATATCGGAACAGGATTAGCACAATAATTATGTATAAGCCATTAAATAAAACAATATATTTGGAAAAGTAATTGTTTATTTTATTTTACCTACACATCTCAATACATATTATTTACAATTTATTTTTTAAACAACAAAACATTACAGGAGCTCCCTCTGTAGAGGGTATGTGAGTTTAAATCAGATGTATATTTTAAGTGGAGATTAAAGTTTTAAGAAAAATGAAAAATTGAGCAAGTCCTTTAAGGCACCCTAATGAAACAAAATAAATGTAAATCCAAATGCACACTACACGCTTGAAATAATTTTCAAAACTTTCAAGGCTTAAATTTGGCAACAATTTTATTTTATAGATTAGCCATATCTTGAATTTTTTATATAACTTGATCATATGGCATTAAATCATCTTGAAAGAATATTAGTTTTTAACCGACTTCCAAAAAGGAGGAGGTTCTACGTTCGGCTGTATGTATGTTTTTTTTTTTTTTTTTTTTTTTTTTTTTTTTTTTATGTATGTCCAGCGATAATTCCGTCAATTGTGGACCGATTTTGAAAATTCTTTTTTTGTTTTGTAGGGTTTACTTCCAGGGTGGTCCCATTTTTTTCATGTCAGGATCTGATGATGGCATCCTGGAGAAATTGAGGGGAACTTTCGAAAGTTGTAGAGACAGCTAGTACGTTTGTTAGTGTTTCCATAAGGTATTTTAAACCACTACAACTTTATGAAGGTTTGGAGTTGGTCTGATGATGGAGCCGAAACACAGACGATGGAACTCGTCAAGGATTTACAGCAGTCACCTTTTGTTTGGGCTTGATTAATTTGTATTGATGAGTACTTTCCACCTATATGGGTTGTGACTGTATTAAGGGTCTGGTGATGAAGACGAGGGACAGTGAAGAGAACTCCTCGACGGTTCACAGTAGCTACCTTGTCTTTGGACTTGATAAATTTGTATTGATGAGAACTTTCCACCTAGATGGATTGTGACTGTATTAAGGGTCTGATGATGAAGACGAGGGACAGTGAAGAGAACTCCTCGACGGTTCACAGTAGCTACCTTGTGTTTGGACTTGATAAATTTGTATTGATGAGAACTTTCCACCTAGATGGATTGCAACTGTATTAAGGGTCTGGTGATGAAGACGAAGCACAGTGAAGAGAACTCCTCAACGGCTCACAGTAGCTACCTTGTGTTTGGACTTGATAATTTTGTATTGATAAGAACTTTTCACTTAGATAGGTTGTGACTGTATACACGCAGTGGGTATGCTAACACTAAAAATAAAAAAATAAAAATTTTAATAAAAAAAATTCAACCGACTTCCAACTCAAAAAATAACTTTAACTAAAAAGCAAAAAATAACATCCTACCTATGTGCTACCTTCTGATCAGTTTGAAGGCGGTGCCAAGCCAGTGTCGTGTTTTAATTAAAGCTGTTTCTGGAATAACCACATAAATTTTGTAGTTTAAACGTATTTAATTAAAACATCACTGGCTTGGCACCGCCTTTAAACTGATCAGAAGGTAGCACATAGGTAGGATGTTATTTTTTGCTTTTTAGTTAAAGTTATTTTTTGAGTTGGAAGTCGGTTGAATTTTTTTTATTAAAATTTTTTATCAATTGCACTAAAGATCCATGATAAACTTATCATTATCCCTTTTATCTTTAAGTTACACATGTGAAATAAAACTTTGCTAACTACTATAATATAACCTATATTACAATTTAGTAGGATCAGACCCAAAAGTTCTATTCTAAGTAGTCATTTTAATGTAAAATTTTCACTTGCTTTACAATGTGGAATGTAAAAGCCTCATGATTTTGGAGAATCATAGTATAAAATGGAGTTAACTAATGGATGTCTATGTATATGTAAGGTATTGTAGCCACTAACTGCTACTAAATATTATGCTTGTAATCAAATTGATCAATAGTATTCAACAAGAGTGGTAACAGAGTATCTGTGCTAATTATTGTAGAAACAATATACCAGAATTTAATGCAGTTTTCATATAACTTGGGCATATTGCTTAAATGCTTTTTATTATTGACATACATAGTACAAAGTTATCTAACAAAATTAGAATTCCACAAAGCAAAGAACTTATGCTATCAAAATATAATATTATATTACAATAAAAATTGTTTTTTATTAATGTTATTGTGTTGCATGTGAATATCTATAAAATATGCTTTTTATAGATTCACATTCAACACAAAAATTTTATTTGTACATAAGTACTAATTATATTTAAAATAAACCTCAAATAGATTTGATTACCCATTGGTGTTTTACTTTAAAGTAATTTATAGATAATAATATTATACAAACTATAATCAAATATTACCATAGTTCAAGCAATTAAAACTGAGACAGGTACAGCAAAAAATGATTGCAACACATATAACTTAAGATAAACTAAAACAGATTTTAAGGAAAAGTTGTTTAGATTATGCAGTAATATGGACTACAATAAAACAAATTGAGAATATTTATAATAGTTACTGTCAAACAATTCTTTTAATAATTAAGTGTATTTCACTAATATTTTCATATAACTTTATACAAATTACATTACCTAATTAAATTAGGAAGCCTTTTTTAGCTACCCTCTTTATGAGCATCAGTTAATTGAACAATATACACACATCATTTCTAAGGTATCCATTTAATATTATTATGGCGAAATTTAAGTAATTAACATGTTGCTATGTATTTACACAATAGACACTTATGTATGTTGCAATATAATTAGCTAACACATTGCCTGAAGCAATTTAAAGTTTAAAAAATAGTGTACATTATATCCTGTGTGGTATATCACTAAACAATATGTGTAGGAAAATAAATTGTTAATTAATTAATTTGGCCATTTTACATACAAGCAACAGTCCTGTTATAAGTAGGTTTTAATTTCAACTGAATTTTGCAGTCAATGCTGCAACCTCTCAGCCCTGAGGTGCAGCAGTCTGTATGTCACGTCGCCGCATTTAATATTGACTTCATATCATCAGGTAATACACAGTTCAAGTCTTCTAACCTTCGTGCTAATAACGTCCTAGTGTTACCCGCAACAGGTGGGTCACTCTTCAGAACCTCTCTAAGCTTTAACACCATATCAACAATTTCAACCTCCTTCTTACCTATAGACCATTGCTTCAAATCACTCTCTGCTAACGCTTCTAACTGTAAAGCGTGCAATTTGTTTGTCAATTTACTGTGTCGTTCATGAAACCAAGCTGCAAAATTGGGTGTTCTAAAGAAATTTTTATATAGACCTATCCAATCACCTTTAATCCCTGATGTCAACTGAGGTCCTGCTTGCTGCAGTGTGGCAAAAAAGTCTTCAGGATTAAATGGATTGGGTATAGGCGGTGCTCGGTAAGGTGATATATTCTTCTGCAATGGCATCAGTGATGCCATATATCTCTCTAGAGGAATCATAAAACTCTGTGTCAATTCTAGTAGATGTCGTTTCACCATCGCAGTCTGTACCTCAGAAGGTCGCTCAGTCCTCATACCGTTGTGTAGTTTCTTAATTATAGCCTTATCTTTTTCCAAAAATGGCTTGTACTGTGTGTAAACACCGGGAGCTGTATCTAAGTGCTTTATATTGCCGACCTTCCTTAATTTTGTTTTGATTGATGTTGACTCACCCAGCTTGATAGTATGAGGCCAGTGTTGTAATGTTTTTGTAAAGAATGGATTTGTCACACCCAATATTACACAAGGTGGGTTGTATTGCTTGCGGGTGAACTCTTTGAATTCACTGTCATGTATGGTGAAGTAAGGTCTGTATTCTGCTGCATATGGTAGAGGTTGGATGAGGTTCGTCAAAGCTTGCACGAGAGCTGAACACTCTGTAGGTGAACTTGCCATAACCACTATTGGTTCAGCCGCCAACACAAGCTCCCATAATAGATGTAAATGGGATATAACACCAGCTAGGGCATCAAATACATTGACATCCTGTATTGAAGCCAATACATGAGGAATATTTGGGGAATGTACTTGCTTAATAATATCTGACCTTGAAACTTTCCCTGTCTGTTGATTGGGTATGTATGACTGAAAAACTGTTCCCAAAACAGGCAACAACATATTCTGACCTGCATCGATAGGGGGCCACCTATTTATATCATGACATGCCGCTTCCAAACTACTCTCACCGTCTTCAAAGTGTTTAGGTGCAATCAGTTGGATGACTTTGTAATATAAGTTGATAAACGGCAAGCGCGTCAGTAAAATTATGCTCTTCTGGAAGTATCCGCGCGGTAATGACGGGTCTTTGACTTGACGGAAATAGACGAAGCCCCAGTAGTGCGTTGAATCGGCGCGAAGTGTTGGCACACTGTCCTCGTTATAACTCGATTGCTGTGCGGTAAGTGGAGCGCGAGACCGTAGCCTCACATGAAACTGTGTGTCGCCCATACACCCCGAATTAGAGTCTGGGAACGCCAAGTAACAAACGTTGCATTTCTCCTGATCTGTGAGTTTCACGCCAGGCGGGTAAACGCTCTCCATTGCCTGCCCGAGCTCAAGGTCGAAGGTTACCACACAAATGCAGTGCAGCCAGTCGGAAAACCTGCTCCATTTCATTTGAAACTCCCGTTCCTCCAATGTCAAAATGTCAATGTCTCCATTACTTTCCCGACGACAAGCCATTGTTATTTTTAACACATTCTTTAAAACAAACACTGAATCTGAATTAATTCATCGGCACTTCACTGAACGTTAATAGCAATATTGTTTACATTGTAAAAGTTCCATAGTTGAATGTCAACAATACGACACGGTAAAAAAATATAGAATTTACAAATCGCACGCAACCACAGCTGTTCCGTCAACATGGCCACACGCGCCAAAACTGAACTGAAGTTGAAGTTCTCATTTTCAATTTGGTCAATGTTTAGCGTTAATCTCTATCAATAACTTGTAATGAATAATTTTCAAGATAATGATGATTTAAATTACTTACCATGTGTCCATTGTTTTGAAATTAACTCTATATTTTTATAATTTCCATAGAATTATCAATTACAACAACTTGTGCTTTTTCAAAACACTTCAACTTCACTTCACTTCACGTAAATGCTACATTCCTTTCGACGTTTAGAATTTTTAGCTCTTTTTTCCGAAAACATTTTTCGTAATTATTTATTAAAGTCTCAAAAAATACGATTAGATTTTACACGATCTAATCATAGAAAGTTATTGAAGAATGACTCGAAAAAAAAGTGATAACTTCTTTATAACTACGCGAGTTTGTTGTCTGTGCTTTTATTATGAATTGACTCAGACGAATTTTATAAGGACCTGCCTCCAACGTAGTATAAGATCAACGATCTATCGCGTTTATAAAAACTGTCCTAGAGAATCGATTTTTCATTGTTGTAATCACTTTCATCGTGTTAAGAGCTTCATACAAATACCGGTTTGTGTAGTCGAATGGCATAAAAAAGCATGATGTATATATTCTGTGGATAGTCTACTGTCCACATGTATTGCGATTCAAATTTATAGTTGTGTGTAGTGTTAGGACACAGTTGGTATTAAATATTTTCGATGAGCGAGTTTACCTTGTGCCCCTTAAAACACGAGACTAAATTTGGGTACGATACTTGTCCATTTGTAATAGGTCTGAGATGTTAGATCGTGTTCATATTATTTTTAATTTTAGAAAGGGGCGATGAATAGGGATAACGATTAGCGAAGCAGTTCATAAGGTAATTGGTCTGAGGTCTGACTGTCCACCATGTTAAATTCACGATGACGTCATTCATTTCGGCCAGATTATTGTCCAATGCATAGATTGTACTTTATCACGTTCAATGCAAAGATTACATGGTTCAATGTCCCTAACAGATGGACTACTTTAGTATTTTATTCGAGTACGAACAATTGTTTGTACTCGACTAAAATAAATATTTTATAGATTATTTATTATATTTAATAAAGTACTCGACTAAAATACTAATACTAAGTACTAAGTACTTAATAATATAATATACAATAAGACTACTTTATTATTAAGTACTAAGTACTTAATAATAAAGTAGTCTGAACTAGACCTATTCCTAAGTAAAATTATGTACAATACCTTAATACTGTACTTAAAAATGATTTAACCAACTATTGGTTTATTTATTGTTTTAGGGTCACTCTTATCTAGTTTGTGGCTTTAAATGGAATAAAGTGGAATAAAAATTCATTTGAGTATGGGCATTATATTTATTTCAAAACTCAAATACAGAATTAAATTTAATACGAGCCATTTGGTCGCCAATATGACAAGTGAACCGGCCGATTATGATTAATGATTTTATCTACGAACATTAACTAAATACACCAAACACTTGGGTATTAAAATAATAATTAATACATTATAGATTAGTTACATTATTATTTTATTTATTCAGTCAGTCCGTTTATTTATAAATAATATTATTTTAACTGAAATATTCTACTAGTATTACTATTGTATTTTTATTTGTATATAATATGCAGGTAGGTATTGTTCTCAACATTTTGCAAAAATGTAGAGAATTAACTACTGCCACTATATTTGCTTTAAAAATGAATGCAAGCTATATACTTTTCATAAAAAAATCGAGACAGTCCGTACCTAAGTACTGTTCACAGACTGTTTCGATTTTTTCGATAAGTATACATTTAATCCAAATAAATTTCTAATGGTTTATTTGCTATATAATTCTTAATGAGACTGCAGCAGTCACTTGAAGGATTGAGCAAGCGCAAACTATCCTGAATTCCAGTGAGACTTAGATATGTTAAGGTTAAGGTAGCATTCCGTTTTTGGCGACCGCGACCGGGTCGCACGACCCACTGCTTAGTATGAATTTATATGGAGCACTAATGACATCCCGCGATCGCGTCGCGCAACCGCTTTTGTTTAGTGCTTCATTTAGATTCATACTAAGCAGTGGGTCGTGAGACCCGGTCGCGGTCGCAGGTCGCTATCGCCAAGAACGGAAGACTACCTTTAGTAGGAAGTTGAATTGTTTGTGGGCTGAATGAGATCCTGAAATTAGGGGTTGTAAAATTAACAAAATATATTTTGGACTGAATGCTTATATTAAAAGTACAGTGAAGGAACAATCATTATTAGTAATTACTAATTATTATCTAATTAACTTGAAATCAACGTCTAAACTGTGCAATTACATTAATTATATTATTATTAATAAAATGCTATAAAAAAAATAAACACATGTATTTCAATACCTACCCAAAATATATTTAACTTACTATTTAAAAAATGGCTTCTGAAACAAGTTTCGTTATTTTATTAATTAAGCTAGCTCACGATAATTACAAAATAAATTAATTTAAGTATTGAGTTACTTATGCACCAATAAATAAATCAAGCCAAGTGTTTACCACTTTACATATAATGCAACATTCAGGATTTTTTTTTCCAACTTGTATGTCCAAGTTGAGACAAACATTCATGAAAATTTCAACCTTTTAGTAGCAGTAATAATAACAGGAACTTTTTTGGGAAATTCGTAGACAGAGAAATAAATAGACATATCGAAAGCATTCATTATTCCGACAAACAAAGAGAACAACTAAAACGTGGACTGTGTCAAAAACGAGACAAGGCGATTCAATATTTGGTTATATCAATCTAATAAAGAATAAACATATTGTAAACACCAAATTACAGCCACAACATACTGCTAATAAAATACAAAGTTAGCTTTAAATATATTCATGATAAAATGGTTTGGTGTATAATTCCATATTTTATTACGGTCAACCCGGTGGCCAAAAGTGGAACTAACGACATGGAGGTCACTATTTTAGAAAACATTATATTAAAAGTTAACGTCTGTGACTAAAAAGCGCGACAACAGCGACACCCTCACAGGGTTAGATAACTTTATGGTTTGGAACTTGACTTACACGCCATGTCTATTACCTTCTCTATCTAAGGGAAATCACTAGGTACAGTAATTTCTCCCACCAAGCATAATTATTGCCGTTTTTGTCATATGAGTACGGAAATTATAGGTAACATTTAAACAAAATATTGCTTTATAAAATACTTATTATGGTGGGCTAGACACATACTTCATACAAATAAATCTGAAAAACCTTTTGGAATAGATTCTGCATAAACAGTACACGGCCGCAATAATAACAACAGTTCGCAACTTATATATGGCTCAGGCAAATGTATGAAAAACACCAACATTATCTATACTCTATAGTATGATGCAAAGTTCATGACGTTTCAGAACATCGTGCGTTAAGATGCGCAATACAAGAATTTCGATATCAGCTAATTTAAGAGACGTCATATAATAGGCGAGACCGTCTTAGTCGAGTGCGAAAAATTTTTGCATTTACCACCCAAAAATCGTTCGTACTCGACTAAAATACTAAAGTAGTCCAAACTAGGCCTTACAGGCTTAAGAGTATGGTTCAGATTGAGGGCCACAGTAGTCCAAACTAGACCATGGGCAGGTTATTGTTTGTTTAAGAAATTCCGATTTAACATACCCAACGTCTGCAATAAAATCTAAATTACATTTACCTAGCAGTTGAACATTATACTTGTTTGTTGTCTATGGTTGCTCACACAATATATTTGGCAATAAATTATAGGGTACTGTATACATACGCCAACTTACTCTACTTTATTGACAATATTTTTGTTTTCCGTGTGTATGCGGGCAATTTTAAGTAAGTAAACACAAAATTATTCAGTGTGTGAAAGTTGAAGTGCCAGATAAACTTAATTTTCATACATAATTTCGCGTTTCTCATATTGTGATGCCCGCTAGCTATATTAACTTACAGACAGAAACACACTCACACTAACATTACAATAATATTTGAATAGTGCACGATAATTCTAAATCATGTGTATAAATTTTAATAAAAAAAATAATTTCTATAGTAGATAATAAAAATAAAACAATTCTAGTTATAAATAAAATGGAATATTATGTTTTTTTTAAATACAGAATACAGCCTCGGTATTAAATGTTGTATATATGAACAGCTATAGTCAAATCGCTTGACTCCTCGCTCGGCGGAACAGAGACACTGATCATGACGTCAGAGGGGAAGCGGAGGGAGAGAAAGGGGCGGGCAGTAACATGCGAACATGACTATGAATAATGTACACAATCATTATCAACCCATATTCGGCTCACTGCTGAGCTTGACTCTCCTCTCAGAATGAGAGGAGTTAGGCCAATAGTCCACCACGCTGGTCCAATGCGGATTGGCAGACTTCACACACGTAAAGAATTAAGAAAATTCTCTGGTATGCAGGTTATTCCTTCACCGTTTGAGACAAGTGATATTTAATTTCTTAAAATGCACACAACTGAAAAGTTGGAGGTGGATACCCAAATGTATATTAACAGTAGATATACATATATACACCACCTTCAGTTAAATCCAGCAATATTTTTTCCTAAGCCTTATTTGCCTGGTAAAGAATGCGCTTGCGAACGCGGGCGAGGGCTGAGTTAAGCCTAACATACATTTTTCTTTTTCAGTAATCAGTATTTAACATTCAAAAGAAGACAAAGAGTCTACACACAACTTTTATAGTAACGGGGCTTTTGTATTGCACAACATTTTACAAGTGTACCATTAGGTACACAATAATATTGTCAGTAAAATAGGGTAACATTGCTCAAGTCGTACCTCTGCGAAAAAGGATACTTTTTTTTTAATATTCTTTACAAGTTAGCCCTTGACTACAATCTCACCTGATGGTAAGTGATGATGCAGTCTAAGATGGAAGCGGGCTAACTTGTTAGGAGGAGGATGAAAATCCACACCCGTTTCGGTTTCTACACGGCATCGTACCGGAACGCTAAATCGCTTGGCGGTATATCTTTGCCGGTAGGGTGGTAACTAGCCACGGCCGAAGCCTTCTACCAGCCAGACCTGGACAAATTAAGAAAATCTCAATCTGCCCAGCCGGGGTCGAACCCAGGACCTCCGTCTTGTAAATCCACTGCGCCACAGAGGCCGTCAAAACTGCCGTTCGGGTTCGACTTATGCCGTGGTACAACTTTAGGCAACTTACCCTATTTTATTTACAAATATGAATATATTCATGTTTTAAAAATAATACTTTAGAGCGTTCGTAAATGTAATAAAAAAATCATATAAAAATATTTTAAACAAAAAAATATACCATGTTTGTTTTATATGACATGTATAATGGAAAATAAAAAATAAACAAACTTTTTTTTAACAATAGGGTGTAGCCAGATAGGTAACTAATATAACTATAGCTCATCTATTCTCAGTATAAGATATGCCTAAAAATATATAAGTGACAAATAAATCAATGAAATATTGAAAAAAGAGTGACTGTAGATATTTTAGTATGTTTAAGTATAAATATAATAACATACACATATAGCCGATCCAAATTTGAAATATGTTTACGACTGACGCTTATATCAAGTCGGGTCATTCCGATAAGATTTTAGATCACGATAGTTTGGATTAGATAAGATTATTATCGTAGTGTTCATTTACACGAGCGGCAACTGCTACCGACGACTGCAGTCAACTCAGACCAATTATAGAAGGACCTGTATCGTACTCATAGTCACGAACAAAATTGTCTGTCATTTTCTGAAGAAAACGAGCTTAGATTTGGTATATATCTTATACTAAAATGGAAGTTTTTGCCCGTTTTTAACACAATTCAATTACACAAAAAGGTATTTTTACGGAGCTCTTTAACCGACGAACACGATTACAAATATTTAACATCGATACTATAGAGACAGTTTTTATAATCGCTTTAGATCGTTGATCGTTATATTTTGACAGAAAAGTAACGTCTAGCGAGGCAGGTCCTATACAATAATTGGTCTGAGGCAGTCAACGACGTCTCGGCGGCAGCCAACGGCATTCTACTGCAGTCGGCGCCTGCCGGCGGTAGCTGCCGAGTCGACTGCAGTCACGAATGGCCCTCTAAGCCGAGGTCCGAGTCTCATAGGAGACGCCCTTAGAAAGTCGTTCCGTCCTCTATCTTTATTTCAGCCTTCGGGTCTCATCAGGCGATGCTACTGCGCTCGCCCAAAACCCCCGATGACGCCGTAGTGGTCCCACATGGAACCATCGGCACTTACTCAACACGAACAAACAGAAACGACTGCAGTCAGCGACCGTCGTCGTCGACTGCAGTCGACTGCGGTCGTCGGTAGCAATTGCCGCTCGTGTAAACGAACCCTTAGTGTATTGGATGTTATGACTATGATTCGATGGCAGCGGATAAAATAATATCAGTAAACCAAAGATGCAGGTCATGGTCCCAAGTTGCTGGAATGGCGACCCCGCACTAGAAAGTGCAGTGTTGGTCGACCCCCCCACCAGGTGGACTGACGACATCAAAGGAGTCGCAGGGATTCGCTGGATGCAGGCGCCTCAAGATCGTGACGTTTGGAAGATACTACTAAAAGCAGATGTCCTGCAGGGGACGTGATAGATATCTCGCGTAGAGGACGACATATTGTCGACCAATAGCGTGGCACCGATTTTTTTTTTGTGTTCACAGATCAGTTGGTCGACTATAAACTGTTCTTTTTACGTCTTAAAATAATATTTAAATTAATGTAAATATGTAACCATTCCGTGGAACTAATTTATGAGTGTTAATAAAACACCAGGTATCTGAAGATACAGTGTAATGCGACATGGCAATTCCACTCATGAACATTTTTGCTAAGTACTTATACGAGCGGATAAAGTGACGTCATACTAAACATTTTTATAAATAAATGAGTATCTATTTCCGCCACATATGGATACTTTTATTATCAGACATTACCCAAGTACAATGTTTAAAAGTATGGGACAAGTTATTAAAAAAAAAACTTGACTCATTCATAGACAATATGACGTTTGAATGTAAGACGCTACGTTCAAATACTTTGACAGTACTGATATAGTGTATTATCTATGGTACTGATTTTAAATGTCGGATTGACGCTCGTGCCCATTATACGTTGTAGAGCGTTAATTTTATAAATATATTGCGTTATCTACAATGCGTGTTAGAGAAATCTAAGGCTCGTAATCAGACATTTTATGGCCTCGAATGCTTTATACGTGAAATCTTACTCAATTTTAATTCAAGTCGTATGGGATATGAAGCCCAATAGACTTGTTGAACTGATTTGTTCGACACAATCGAGCCGAAGTTCAAATTCGTTCATACGCGTCAAAATGGCGTATGTGAGGGTACGATTATGAACTCAAATGCCTCAATAATAAGGGTCTAAATAACGTGCAAAGAAAATAACCTATTGCCATGTATTGCTTGCCACGTTTGGGTTTGGAGGGAACGCGCTAGCGAAGTTTTGCCCTAAATTGAGACTACCAAACTGTTGGGACAAAGGTGTTTGTTGGGGGAAAAACGACTGATTTTGGAACGGCTGAGCATTTTGTACAGGCTGATTTTGCATTTGCTGCTGTGGCATTTGATTTGGGAACGCTTGTTGGAACTGATTTGTCATCGGTTGGAACTGATTGAACGATTGCATACCGTTTTGGACTCCCATACTGTTGTACGGTTGGTACAATGAGCCGAATGTACCAAACTGTCCTTGAGGTGGTACGTTGAACTGACCGGGTTGAGACTGCTGATTGAATTGACCGGGTTGAGTCTGCTGATTGAATTGACCCGGTTGAGTCTGCACCGGGTTGAATTGACCAGTTGATTGACTGTTGAACTGACTCGCTAAAGTGTTGGAAGGTGTTTGACTGTACAACGCAAGTATACTGTCCTTAGTTAACTTTGACTTTTCCTTTTCCGTTGGAGCGGCTTGTTTGAAGAAGTTCTCCTCTTCGGTTTTGAGATCAGGTTTGGTTTCTTCTTGTTTCGGTGCCGGTTTCTCTGCTGGTGCTGAGAAGAAGCTGGAGAAGATGTCATCGTTGTTTGTTGGTTTGACTTCTGGCTTGGTGACTGTGGTGTCCAAGCCCAGTAAGTCGGCTGAACCGTTGGACGTTTTACTTGTATCCTGGCTTGTTGGTGTGTTCCTGCCTAATTTGGGACTCACTGATGACTTTGGCTTCGGTAAACTCGGTATGACGTCGGATTTCTGAAGCAAGATATATAATCATTATTACTATCTTTTAGTTAATATTACATTACTAGCGGACGCCCGCAACTTCGTCCGCGTGGAATTCTGTTTTTCAAAAATCCCACGGGAACCATAGATTTTTCCGGGATGAAAAGTAGCCTATGTGTTAATCCAGAGGGAAATCTATTTCCATTCCAAATTTAGCCAAATCGCTTCAATAGCCGCAGCGTAAAGAACAAACATAAACTTTCGCCTTTATAATATTAGTGTGATTCTTTTGAGTTAAAAGTAAATTGATAAATGTCTAAAGACGTCTCATCAATTTTCAATTTTTCTTTATTGTAGCTTTTGTTTAATACTTCATTCGACTTTGTTGAATTGAAAGACAAACAACAGTTACTATAACTTTCCCCAATGTTGATTGACAAAAAAAGTTGTTTTCTAACATAAACAACGAAAATTGTATTCCCTATTAGATGCTTTATGTATAGTTATAAAATGAGTTATTTATTTTCATCCGCGAAAAGTCGACGAACCCATGCGACAACGTCACCCAGGTCCGACAAAATACTCTCTACGTACGTCCCGTAGTTTACAAATAAACAGAGGAATTTTTAATAAATTACATACATTATATTTCTTATCAGTCGAAGGTGCAGGTAGAGGTCCCAGTCCAGACGTGGTGGCTCTCTTTTTACGTTTTTGTTTTTCTAATTCCTCGTCTATCTCTTTGTCCCTGGAAACATAAGGAATGGCATTATTATAATAACTTACAAATTAGTATTCTGAACATTTTAACTCATAATGATATAATAGTAAAAGTATTCCTTAATAATTTTTACTATAATATTATAAATTAAATACATCTTATTCTTCCAAGAACAATAAACAAACAAAATTTTATTTTTATATAATTATTAGTGAAAGAATAATGTTTTTTTTACAAATCCCGCAGGAACCAAGAATTTTTCCGGGATAAAAATATCCTAATGTTCTACTCCAAGTTCCAATTTATCTCTATACGAAATATCATCTATACCGGTTCAGCGGTTGAGCCGTGAAAGGTAACAGGAAGACATAATTTCACGTTTATAATATTAATTATAGAAGTATGGATATGCCTGAAAATCATACAATACATACAAAGTACATACAAAGTCCATTATCATCCGAAAGCCGCCAACCCTTTTTCAAATTTCTCAGGAATGCAAGTTTCCTCACGATGTTTTCCTTCACCGTTTGAGACACGTGATATTTAATTTATTAAAATGCACACAACTGAAATGTCGGAGGTGCATGCCCCGGACCGGATTCGAACCTATGCCCTCCAAATTGACGGCAGATGTCAAATCCACTAGTCTATCACGGCTCTCAGAGAGAGAATACATAACGATGACTAAATTTCACTCACCAGTTGACTTTAGGCATCGTAGGCGGCACCCATTCCTTGGCAATGTATTTCTTCTGCTCATACTTGGCGCGTATGAAGGCCTCCAATGAGGAATCGTTCTGCGGTCTTCGGAACGAGTCGGGCAGGTTGGCTTCGTACACGGCGCGCGCTCGGGAGTTTCCCATTTGTTGGAGATACACCTAGAATATAATATGATATCCAATATGATAATAATTATACATAATATTATAAAGCTGAAGAGTTTGTTTGTTTGTTTGTTTGTTTGTTTGTTTGATTGATCGCGCTAATCTCATTTGAAAAATTCTTTCAGGGTTAGATAGCCCATTTATCGAGGAAGGCTATAGGCTATATTTTATCCCGGTATTCCTACGGGAACGGGAACCACGTGGGTGAAACCACCAGTCCAATATAATGAAGATAATGTTAAATGCTACGTACACATGGACACGCACACAAACAGAATAATATTGTCAATAAAGCAAAGTAAGGTTGCTAAAGTCGTACCATCGAGAAAAATCGTATCCCGGCAATATTATTTCCTGACAGGATATACCTTATCCTTATTTATTGACAGTATTTCTTTACAAGCAACCTTAAGAAACCTTGCCCTATTTATTTCATGTTTTAGTGGAATGGCAGACAAATGTTTGTCTTTTCATTTCATTGATTATATTTTATCGATAATCAACCACCTTTGAAAACAAATAGTGACAATATGTTCGGAATGCATGATGACGTACTTTAAAATACTGTAGATAAGCTGTGTTTTAAATAAAACAGTTAATAGAGTGTCTGTATGTAAGGGTGTTTCATTTTTATTTAATTTTCGATTTTTATTTGACTTTGCTCGAATTCTTGCTACCACTCATGCACAGTGCTTATATACCAAAAATTAACATAATCGGTGAATATTTGGAGGTTGCGCAACGCCAATGAAGTTTTCTCATACATATGTCCTCACTCTGTATATTAATTAAAATTGCAAAAATATGCGATGAATCAGACATTTTCCAAGTTATATTTAAAAAAAAATTACTGTAAACGATTGGTTAAATATAAAACGAGAATTTCGAAAATTTCACCCCTATGGAGTTAAACATTGATTGAACTTTTTTATAAAAGCCAGTCATTTATCAAGGTATGTTCACGGTAATAGGTAAATTAACAGTTAAAATAGGTAATTGATAGATAAAATATAAAATTTAATGCGGTTTAAAAAGAAATGAAGCTTACACATTTTTTTCGCAGGTGAAATCATGAGCGTCAGCTCTAGCTAAAATTATTTAGTAAAAAAGACTGTAAAATAGTACACTGACCACTTGTTCGGCAGTCCACGAGTCCAGGTTCACGCTCTTGACCTTCGATATGTGCACGCCGAGGTTCCTGTGGATGCCGGCGCACCGGATGCACAGGAATATGCCCAGGTTCCATGACGCCCAGCGTGGACCTGGAAAATTAACAAGTCACCATCAGACTGTTTTAAAAGATCACTGAGGTAACAGGCGTTTTGGAACAAAGTTCCTTATCGCGCGTTGCGAAAAACGGAAAAATTAAGACCAAAAGTTGTAACGACACTTTTTGCTATAGTTGTAACTGTGCCGTGCGGCAGGTTTCTTCACGATGTTTTTTCCCTCACCGTTTTAAGACGCGTGAAATTAAATTTCTTAAAATGCACATAAGTCATTAAGTTAAAAGATTGGAGGTGCATGCCATGGACCAAATTCGAACCTACACCCTCCACATTAAGAGGCAGAGGTTATAAACAGGTCCACTGGGCTATCAGGGCCCTAAAAGCACAATATACTGAGCCACGGGTAGTAAACTTTCAAGGAATATAAAAGCTTGATCCACAGATATAAAGAGATGTACACTAATCATAAAAACACAATTCGTAATAAAGTCATGGTCCTCGGTATTTATGAGGTAACTAATTGAGAGCGTAATTTTAGTTACGGACCTTGAAAGTATAAAAATTGCAAAATGAAAATTGCTGTTTCCTCTTTGTGTTAATGTTTGAGTGTCATCATACTGACATTGAATAATTAAAATTGAGGCATTAGTGTATGCACTACAATGACCAGACAAGTCTCATTTTATGAAAGCTTCGCCATCCCTTCTGACCATAGGTAAGTATGGTAGCCACTTATTGAGAATGAACTGTGGTGGTTCTGGCTTTTGCCCAATTATGAAGCGCCTCTTATGCCAAACATTGGGGTGGGTTTTTATAATAATGCTATTTTTGTTATTAAACTAATTCAAAACTGTTTCAACAAGTTTGTCATGGACGTCCATGTGTCTAATAGTCTTTTTTTTATAATTTACTAGCGGCTTCACACCCGCGACTTCGTCCGCGTGAAACTCGATGTAAACTTTCAACTGGCCCTACGTAGGGTAGGGGTAGTTGAAAGTTCAATTTTCACTTTAATTTTTTAATAAAAAACACCTTAAAAAAAATAGAGAAATCGGTCCAGTCCCGCTTGATGGCGTGACCAAGGCATATATTTTTTTTTAAAAAAAGAATATATGCCATACCTTTATATATGACCAATATTCCCATTCCCCTCCAACTAGTCGGCAAATACTGTATTAGGAGTGGGTACGACAATAGACCAACAGGGCGGGGATCGAACCACCACCCCTTGGTGATGAGTCCGACCGCTCTTACCGTTGAGCTATTGATTCATTTTTTTTTATAATTGGAATAGAACCCTATTTAATTTCGCGGGTTTTTTTTATATTATCCGCCGTTGCGCTGCCTATTTCTATGACAAATTTCGTCTTAATCGGTTCAGCAATTAAAACGGAAATGCGTGACTAACAAACGAACTCACTTCCGCATTTATAGTATTAATAGTAAAAATAGCGTGTTTATCATGGACAGTATGGGGGAATGGGAAACCATAGGAAATACTTGGAAACGACATAGTGGGCGTATGTTCACATTGAGTCATGGTTGCAAGGGTTTTCACTTGAATTCATTGAATATTCAAACGGGAGCGTAAAGAAGCCCCAGCAACTCAACCGTAAAAGGTCAGTTCAGATCAGAAAGGTTGTGAGTTTGATTCTCACCTTGATATATCGCACTATTGTTGCTTTGTTATAAAACTGATTTACAATTTTTATTTAAGTATATAAAATCCTGCAAAATATTAAAAAAATATATTATGAAGATAGTTTTTTTGTTTATTTGTTACGAATGCTGAGCAGAATGGGAATTTAAAATATCACATTACATGTTATTTTCACACGTTTGGACTTCTTAAAGTATTATATTATAGTAAAAAAAAGTCCTTCATGGCAGCTAATCTCTTATTAAGACTTAAGGAGATGTTACAATGTCATCATTCATCATCATTATCAGTCAATGGACATTCACTGCTGGACATAGGCCTCTTACACAGACTTCCAAACATAACAGTCTCAAGCCGCCAGCATCCAGCGGCTCCCTGCAACCCACTTGATGCCCTCGGTCCACCTAGTGAATGGGTCGACCAACACTGCACTTTCTGGTGTGTGCGCATTTCAGCACCTTGGGACCCCAACGTCCGTCACCTCTTCGATCTATGTGGCCTGCCAATTGCCACTACAGCTTTAGCACTCACAAAGTTCAATGGAAGTCCAGAATGCCAACATTGGAAAGAGATTTGGTTTAGGACTCATGTGTTTGTGTGCTTCTGAGCTATGAGACTAACAAAAATGAGAATAACCTTGATTTCCCAAGCCTAAGATACACCAGAAGATTTATCTATATCTTGCGAATACCAAAACATAACATTGACCAATAGTAGCACATCAGAAATGTAGTTCTATACTTTGACCCATTTCTATGAACGGAGTGATATTTTCGATTTAGCCGCTGTTGTTCCACAATGTCTTTTCACTTAAGATATTTCAATCTTAAGGTAGCATACCGATCTTGGCGACCGCGACCTGCGACCGCGCGACCCACTGATTAGTATGAATTTATATGGAGCACTAATGCACGCCATTGACGATCACGTTTCTGCAGCACCCACGCATATAACTGATCGTATATTTGTCACTGCGTGCATGGCGGCTCGACTTATTAAACGTCTACGCTGCCGTTTGCGCTGCAGAAACGTGAGAATAATTGACCGTCAATGACTGACTTACACAAAGCCCGAGACCGCATCCCGCGACCACTTTTGTTTAGTGCTCCATATAAATTCATACTAAGCAGTGGATCGTGCGGTCGCAGGTCGCGGTAATTTACCAGTAGAACACAGAGGAAGTTCCAAAAAATCTATAACAAAGAAAATTATATACCTATACCAATTAGGTGGTTGAAGAAAATAATTATAATGATTATACAAGATCATTATTTATGCATTTTAATTTATAGTTGCAGATGCATAATGTGTGTCAGTGCTAGACAGGAAGCCTATAAAACTGGGTCAGAGTGTAACCTAGACTTAGCTCTTTCTATGTCAATGTTTTATGCTATTATTTTTTATAGAAAATTTAAATTTATTTACAATTATACTAATTATAGACATACTAAGCTTGTTTCATTTTTTGATTTCTATTCATACAAGGTAGAAGACATCTAGTGGATCGCTGGATGGTGGTCTGAGACCATGGTGTTGTCTATACATGAGGCCTAAATTCAGCAGTGGACATCTATCAGCTGATAATGTAGATGATGAGGATGATGCTTGCCATTGTTTACATTTAATTTTAAAAAATACATGTAGGTATGAATTAAAAAGCCTCAATAGCACAATGGTAAGAGCGGTCGAACTTATCATTGGGGTGGTTCATTCTCTGCCCCGTTGGTCTATTGTCGTACCCACTCCTAATACAGGGTTTCCCGACTAGTTGGAGGGGTATGGGAATATCGGTCATATCAATACTAATATTATAAAGCTGAAGAGTTTGTTTGTTTGATTGAACACGCTAATTTCTGGAACTACCGGTCCGATTTCAAAAATTTTTTTCAGTGTTAGATAGCCCATTTATCGAGAAAGGCTATAGGCTATATATTATCCCTGTAATCCTACGGGAACGGGAACCACGCGGGTGAAACTGCGCGGCGGCAGCTAGTTTAAAAGATATGGCAAATATTCTTTTTAAAAAAAAAATCATACATAAATTTTAAACACATGTACACACTAAATTATACTTTTTCTAAAGCAACTATTTAAGTAAAACATTGTGCAGTTTAAGCATAATAGAATAAATGTTAAAACCATTCAATTTTATATCAACAGTTATGTGAAATTGGTCATTAAAAGGCATTTTGATGACATGAGACCCAAATTAGGCATGGCAAGACAACACTAACAGAACATCACATTTTCACCTGTGTAACTCCCTTTGCTGTGTAAATATGGGAATAAAATATAGCCTTTGTTACTACCTGATACTGTAACTTTCATTGGAGAAAGAATTTTTAAAATTGGTCCAATAGTTTCAGAGCCTTGATAGCCCAGTGGATATGACCTCTGCCTTTGATTCCGGAGGTTGTGGGTTCGAATCCGGTCCGGGGCATGCACCTCCAACTTTTCAGTTGTGTGCATTTTAAGAAATTAAATATCACGGGTCTCAATCGGTGAAGGAAAACATCGTGAGGAAACCTGCATCCCAGAGAATTATCTTAATTCTCTGCGTGTGTTAAGTCTGCCAATCCGCATTGGGCCAGCGTGGTGGACTATTGGCCTTATCCCTCTCATTCTGAGAGGAGACTCGAACTCAGCAGTGAGCCGAATATGGGTTGATGACGACGAGTTTCAGAGCCTATTCCATTCAGACAAACAAACAATCTAATATTTTATCTTTATAATATTAGTATTTTGATGAGTACAATATAGGCCACACAATCTACTTTAGTATTTTGGTTGTGTACGAATGTGGGCGGTAAATCCAAGTAATGTTTGTACTTGACTAAAATACTAAAGTAGTCTGAACTACACCTTACAAATTGTACAATAAATGTAAAACAAATGATAACTGGCATGTTTATCTTAATTGTTAGTGTGATAAGAATGTATTCAGATTGTGACAACATGGCTTGATCAGATTACTTGCTCTGCTTATTCATCATTAATAAACCATATTTGGGCTCACTATTGAGCATGAGTCTCTTCTCAGAATGAGAGGGGTCAGGCTAAGAGTCTACTACATTAGCCCAATGCAAATTGGCAGACTTGACACACAGAGAATTAAGAAAATTCTTAGGTATGCAGGTTTTCTTACTGGTTATTCATATTTAGCTAATTATGTTGATCATTAGACAAATCAAACCACTAGGCCTAACATTCAAAAGGCACAACATTATCTTCTGAAAACAAATTGACAAACTGGAAATATTTCTATCTCTTTTATTGTGATAGGATGAAAGAGAGACTGAGTGATATTTCCGGTTCAGTCAAATTGCTTTTTGCCTTTATGAAACATCTTGTGGCGTGTTGATTAAGCCTACAGACTAATTGTTGTGGGGACATTCAAGGAATATATTATCCACAGTTATTTTAAGCTAATTTTGGATTACAAGGACACAAACATTTTGCATTTTAAAGCAACAATGGATGAGTTAATCAATTAATTACTTTATAATGTCAATTTAAGACAATATTAAAAGTAGATATTCTTTCATAAATCAATTATAATTTCTTTTAATAAAATTTTATTTTGGTTGATAAAGGTATAAATCATGTTTGTGTAAATTCCATATTTATTTTCAAAGCATATTTAGTTTTCATTTAATCAGGTAATGACTAAGAATCTCAATATTTCTATATCTCTAGAATCAATGAAGACTGACTCACAGGAATTTAGGTATTGCCTATAAATGAAATCAATAATTGAACATCTATGAAACGTGAACTAAATTGTAGTAATTGTTATAGAAGTGTTACAAATTAGAATAGCGTGAGTCAATAAATCTCCGATGCTAACATGCAAAGTTCGAAGACCCGAGTCAACTCAAAGACATTTTTCTAAGGACTAGTTCATAAGAAAGAAGTGAATTCTCCCACGTTCCTTTTGTTTTGCTAACTGTATAGTCATATCACAAGTATTTGTTACCCTGTTGAGGAAAATGAAAGAAATAAAAAGCAAAATTTGCTCACCCTTTGCGTCACAGTCAACACAATATTTATTGTCTTCATCTTTGAGTAATTGTATCAAAATGTTCTGACATCGATCCTGGATCTGTTTGGCTCGATCCTTTTCACTTTTAGAAGTCATTTCTGTGAGTAAGCGGCTGTTATTTGGAAAAATAGGGTGGATGAGAAATACTGCTTATTTGTAGAAGACAGACCATAAAGCAAAAGTGACAGTCGAGTCGATGTCTTTTTTTTAGTGATGAGTTGTTCCGATTTGTATAATCACTGACAAAATTGTATAAGTTGTGTATACTTAAAGTTGTAACATTAAAATAGTTAAATTTCAAGTACGCAGTGTATTTATAATTTAAAACCTAGGTGCATATTCATATGACTTTTCATTAACGAATTAAGAAATAGTCATTACCTTATTTTTATATTATCACATTGGAAAATGCAAAGCTTTTCCGTTCTACGTAGGTACCCCCTTGTTCAACTTCAAACGTCAAAGTCAAATCCATATCGTCATTTGTCATTGTAACGTCAAATCAAAATATTTATTTGTCAATATTGAATATTGATCAAAAATGCAATTTGCAGTTTTGTTTTGTTATAAAATCTAATTATCATTGTAATTTTATATAATAAAATATTTATAGAGGATGAAGATTTAAACAACGCACTGTGTAAAAAATTTGTAGCTCTTTCTTTTGTTCATATATCTGTGTTAAATTAAGTTTACGTAGAAAACATTCTTGTTTTCATAGGTTCAAATGCTTATTGAATTAGTATTCTTGTGAATCAAAATGGGAAATCAACTCGTAGGCGTAGCACCTTCACAGATATATCCGGTAGAGCACTATTTAAATGACCATGTGGATTTATCATTTGATCAAAGGTAAGAGAGTACCAGGATTGTAATTACAATGCATATTAAATTATTGTTGATGGAAAAAGATAATTGGCTACTAACAAAATGTAGAAGTAGAAACTAGTTATAATGTATACAAGAAGTATATAAATTAGTCCTATTACTGATATAGATAGACCAACTAGTAACTAGTATCTACCAATAAAATGTTGTAAAAATACATGACTGTATTTTAAATATATTGAATACAATTTCAATTCTCGGTTGTAGTAGCATAAAAATGAACCTAAACATGTTTTGAACACTCAAGTTTTCAGCCTTGAATAATGAAATTTAATGAAAGCAATCTTAAGGTTAAAACGTCATTATTACTATTCTACTAGCTTTTTAGAATTTAAACTATCGTGAGTGTTATTCATATTAATTGATTATGAAACACGGCTATAACTCACGTGATTCGCGGCACGATCCAAACTGATGGGTTCGAAACTAGTCGGGCATACTCCGACGTAATATCACGTGAGTTTTAGCCGTGTTTCATAATCAATTAATTCTACTAGCTTCTGGAACTATAATTACAGTTTTTCACAAATCCTGTATGAATCATGAATTTTTCTGAGATAAAAAAATAATCCAGGGTATAATCTATTTTCATTCCAAATTTCAAAATTGAGACAAAACAACACGAGCAGAGAATGAGGAGTTTTGATCGATTGTCAAGGAATTCCTTAATCCTACATCCTGTAGTCACAAGTTCAGGACTCTGCTCAGAGTTCTTCTCTCTACCACACAATGGACCCGGCACCAGCACGGTGAATCCATGGAATGCTAAGATATATATCGTCTCTCTCTCATTTCAGCCTTGGCTCTACAAGATTCTTCAAAGTTGCTCGCGCTCGCACTAGAGAAGGCTTGGTTGTGGTTAAAGTGTTTGCCATTCACGACCCATCTTTACCATTAGCCGAGCATAAAGAGAGAATACTGAAGATCAAAGAGCAACTCGCCTCCGCCTTTAACTGTCTACCATTTCAGAGAGTTATTGTAAGTTATTTAACTGTTATTTATGTGCTTGTGGTTAACTATTTTGCATACCAAATGTGCCACAATACAAATGAAATTTGATACATGAAGAGTTATAGGTGTGAATAATGTTTAATGTCAATTTTTAACTCAATAGCAGAACAGTCAAGCTAAAACCCATTTTGGAAATCTTAAAAAATAAAACCCACATTTTGACCACATTTTCTATTATATCTAGAAAAAGAAAAAAGCGGAAATCAAGAATATATAACTATGTTAAACGCTAATGAGTCCTATATAAATAAAAAGACGAAAATATTATTAAAAATGTATTTTCTTTTCAGCTTACAGATAAAGCTGGCCTTTTAATGCGGGAATATTGTAAATGCAGTGTCTACGACAGAATGTCAACTCGGCCTTTCCTCACTGTGCTGGAGAAGAAATGGATTACATTTCAAGTGCTTTATGCATTACATAGAATGCATAAGCTGGGTATTTGTCATGGTGATGTAAAGGTTAGTTGGTTTTAACCCTCTATTGTGAAGGAGTAAGGGATTCCATAGGATGGACCATTGAAGTAGCATAATTTCCAATAGACACTATTTAAAGTTAACATCATAAAAGCAAAAAAAAATAGTATGATAAATGTATATTTATATTCAAAAGACTTTTTTCAAATTTCTAATTATAGTAGGTAATCTATTGAAGATCTGGGATATTCAAAATTTTTGAAATTAAGAATACTCACTCATTAATATTTTATGTGTTTAAAGCCTTTCTATGAAGGTAACTTCTATGCTTCTGGTTTCAGTTAGAAAACATAATGGTGACATCCTGGTTATGGGTCCTACTGACAGACATTGCATCATTTAAACCAACCTTCTTGCCTGATGATAACCCTGCAGACTTCAGCTATTTTTTTGACACCTCCAGAAGGAGACTTTGTTATGTTGCTCCTGAACGATTTGTTAGAGCTCCAGACCCTAATGTTAGGAATTCGGTGAGTTTTTATTACATGGAACAACTTTTAATCACGCGTAGTTACGCACTATCCAATTTCAATCCGTGAATTAATACACTGTTAATTAAATGTGCTAAGTAGTCCTAAGTAGTTTAAGAACCATTAAATATATGGTAGCCTACCTTATGTATTATATACGACTTCCGTCGTCTGATTTTTTTGTCAACCATGAGAATGCACAGATATATCGGCGCAGTTCGACAGCAGGCGATTGACAAAGATGTTCCCTGAGTAGCTTGAATTTGGATCAGACATCTCTCGTAAATCTCCTTAAGCAAACACTAGACCAAAAACATGCCTCTTCAATACCTGTAATAAAACTACTAGCTGTGTTGACCTTTTTTTCCATCTTTAAAATGGGGGTTTATGAGATTTTTCAGCCGCCATTCATGATTATTATTTAAACTTAGTATAATTTCTTTACAGGGTGATGATAGAACCAGCAGTCTATTACTGAGTGAGTCACCGTGTAAAATAGGCGAGCTGGTCCCCAGCATGGATATATTTTCGACAGGGTAAGTTACTACTTTTGTCCGCAGCTTGCATGTAAAGGGATCTAATGTCTAGTATTTCATAAATAAAACACTTGAGCTCATGAGACTGTGTATTAGCTTTGTAGCTAGTCAAACCAAACTGTTTTTATTGTGCCTACCCACAACTTACTATGCTTTATAATAAACAAAGTATAAAAGTGTCTAGTGTCACTAAAGATCATACATAACAGGATCCTAAAACTAGGTTACAGTCTCTAGAAGGTAATTTTTTATTATCTCACTACGACCTCTGTCTCTGACATCCTGTTTGCCAGGATCTCTCGTTAATTTGGGATGGTAAGCTGAAAAATTCGTTCAGTGTTAAATATCCTATTCATTAAAGCAAGGCAGGTTTTTCAACATAAGGCTATATAAGTGAGAGAAACCGCAGTGTACTGCAGGCCGCTTAACGCTTTAAGAGTAAAAGACTATTGAGATTTCCAAAATTTGCAAAATTACATCACTAACATGCGACCCACATCATTGTCTTGTGAAAACAAATCAACCAATAGCGCAAAACCGAAAATGATATGTCCGGTTCGGGCCTAGTTGCTGAATTGTCTTCAAGAAATATTTTGTGATGCGCTTAGTTATGAGTTATGTTAGGCCTATTTGTGTGATAAAATGTTTTTCTATTCCCAGGTGTGCTCTTCTAGAACTTTGGAATGATGGTACCCCAGCGTTGGACCTCCCAGGGTTACTTGCGTATAGAAATGGGGAGGATCGTCCCCCCACTATGACCTTGCCAGATACATGTGAACCTGAATTAATGACCCTTTTGGAATCCATGACGGAGAGGAACCCTAAGGATAGGCGCAGTGCAGAAATTTACTTGGATGAAGCTAGGGGCAAGTAGGTGGAATTTTACTAATACGTTGTCCGCGACACTGTTTACGTGAAATTCTATTATGCGCAAATCCCGTGGCGACCTTGAATTTTTCCGTGATAAAAGTAATATGTGTTCATCCAAAATATAATCTATGCCCATTAAAAAAAACAGCCAAATTAGCTTAGTACTTGCGCGTGTAAAATCACACTAAAGGCGATGGCGAAATGATATAAAAGGCGAAGTTTTCAAATTAGTTAAAATGGAGTTTATTAATAACGACTTTTATAATAAGTATGGCTTCTATTATTAAGGAGGTCTTACTTCTTATATAAGAGCTGATTTAGTAGCGGCGTAGACCTACCATGCTGCTTTAATGCTTGTTAACGGGCTTACAGCAGTGTTTGAACAAGACCTACAACCAAAGATCTCACTAACAAAGTTTCGATTAGGCTTAATTTACAAGCACTTTCGAAACGTCAGGTAATAATATTATTATTAGATAATAGTGATAATAATTAGTCGAAAACTTAAAATTATAGTTACAAGACTATCCAAAGCCGTATAGTATATAGAGTAACCTCTTAGTTTATTTTGTCCATGTCTGACTATAAAATGACTGATAAAAACTTTCGTTCTAGATTGTTCCCTGAATACTTTTACTCGTTCCTCCAATCGTACATGCTGATATTTTCCGGCCAACCAATACTGCCTGCTGACGAGAAAATAGCCCGCATTTACCAGGACATAAAGAACATCATCAAAATCTTCACACAACCATCCAATTCGAAAGACTATCGAAACCTCGTCCCAGAGACTAGAGAAATACCAAAAGTAGACATGGATGCGTTGATTAAAGAAGGTTTTAGAGTGATGAACGTTAATGTTGCCGATTTTGATGAGGATAACGATAATAAGACATTGGAGAGTAAAGAGATGGGTCCTGACGGTGAAGGGTTGATTCTCATAACATCTCTGGTAACTTCTTGTATAAGGGGCTTGCATCACTGCACTTCAAAGTTGCATTGCCTGGAGATATTGCAGTTGTTGTGCGAGAACTCCAGTTCGGAGACGATTTTGGACAGAATTTTACCGTTTATTGTAAGTATCTGAAACGAAACTTATTCTTCGAATTTTTTTAATTGCTTACTATTTGCAACCGATAGAAAAAGAAGGAGATTCTCAATGACGAGTATATTTTTCTGTGTATAAATATTTTGTACTTAATATCTCATCATCTTCATCATCATATCAGCCGATGGACGTCCACTGCAGGACATAGGCCTTTTGTAGGGACTTCCAAACATCACGATACTGAGCCACCTGCATCCAGCGAATACCTGTGACTCGCTTGATGTCGTCAGTCCACCTTGTGGGAGGTCGACCAACACTGCGCTAAAAATACACATAGTATGCTTACACAAAAAAAAAATTATGCATGACTGTATAATGCTAATTTTGACTCCTGGGTGAGCTAAAAATTACATTTTTATTTAGTTATCTTATTATTAATATTAGAATATCTATGTGCTCCTTTCAGATTAGCAGAGCATGCTTATATTTCGCTTTTAATTTAGACAGATTTGACAATTGGGAGGCTTTGGCTTTGGCTAGTTATCACCCTACTGGCAAAGGCGTACCGCCAAGCGATTTAGCGTTTCGGTACGATGTCGTGTAGAAACCGAAAGGGGTGTGGAAGTTGGCCCGCTTTCATCTTAAATTGCATCATCACTTACCATCATGTGAGATTGTAGACAAGAGCTAACTTGTAAAGAATAATAAAAAAGGCAGGGGTTTTTTCAACATATATTAACAAATTACAGTAAAACGTTAAATCGCATGTTTTTAAATATTTTTCCAGATATACCTTTCGCATGCCCCGGAAGCCCGAGTCCGTGCGGCCGCTATTTGGTGCGTCGCGAAGTGCGTGTCGTGCGTGCGCACGCTCCCACCCCAAGACTGCAACGTATTCCCGGAGTACATTCTGCCGGAACTGGCGCCTAGAGCCTCTGACACGGCCCTACCAGTACGGATTGCGTATGCTAATAATATTGGTGAGACTTTTTAACATAAATACATAATGTTGCAGTCTGTGAATGCTTGAAGTTTGAAGGTCGAGGTCGAAGCGGTCGAGGTACTGGACTCTTTAAACCTGCCATAGTTCAAGCCAAACTTAGAGTCCGCTCTGTGTGTCTAGTGACAGTTTTCAATGTTTTCATACTGTGACTATTGAAAGAGTCAAGAGCCTTCTAGTGGCACTACTGCACATCTGTTTATATTCCCTAGAAATTCGCGTTTACGGTTACGCTAATACGGGTGGTATTACCATTTATTATTAATATTATTATAAAAAGAAGGTATTTGTTGCAACAGTGATGGTATAAATAAGAGGGTATTTGATGACTTGATTTCATTTCTTTGTTAGGCAGCGTGAACACCGTCACGCTGCTAGTCGCGTTATTGATTTTGTGCAATAATGTTTTATGTTGTCATTATTTATCATAAATTGTTTGGGCATAGAGAACTTGTCGTGCAGGGGAGGTTTATGCATTCTAAAGGGATCCCTAAACGTAAACATAATGTCACAAGTCGTGGGACTTGCTCGAGGTGTTTCCTCTACCACGAAAGGATGGTATAATCGCTGTCGCTGTTACCCATCACGTCGTAATATGCCAGCCGGATTCATAATCTGGGCATTGTATGAATCATGAAACAGTCTGTATAAATAAAGCTTTAAATTAATTGGAACTTGTCTTGCAGCAAAATTGGCAGAAACTGCTGTACGATTTCTGGATCAAACACAAAACATGGCGGACAAAGAAGCTGCCAACATCAATTACGAGACAGAGCTTTCAGCATTGCACGAAATGGTTGGTACCCTTGACTATTTAACCATTTTAGGTGTAGTAGAACCCTTTGTTTGCTTTACGGTGTACTGGCATGACTCCGGATGGGTACGAAAATATTTGCCATCTTGCGGACCCAGTCTAGTTTCGATTTGACTAACCTTCTTTACTCTCATCGTGCACCTACCCTACCCTACCCCTAACCCTATCCTACCTCTATCCTACCCCTACCCTATCTCTATCCTACCCCTTCCCTATCTCTACACCACTACCTCTGTGTAACGATTTTTGACTTCCTCCCTTGAATACTGAAAAAAGTCCTATATAAAATGCAATTAATATTAGCTTTCTGCCCTGGAAATTACGGAATGCTCCATACAAACTTTCAGCCCCCATTTTAGAAAAAGACAAAAGTATCCTATGTCCACTCCATCCTTTCAACTAATTCCAGTTAAAAAATCAAGTTAATACGTCGCTCTGTTTTGCCGTGAAAGACGGTCAAACAAACAGACACACACACACACACTTACACATTTATAATATTAAAATATAGTATTATAGTATATTATGGATATTCTATACTATATAAATTGACTTGAGTTTAGACTTTTATTCTATTTCGATATTATGAAAAACAGACGTTGGTTTACAGTTAAGTTTAAACTGTATTTTGAGAACAGTTAAACAAGAGTTCGTCTTCGGGCAACATTCATTAGCATGTGATTTTAATTACAGCCAGATATTTCTCTTTGCATTCCAACAACAACAACTTTTTTTAAAATTGTAATGAGTATGTTTGGTTTTATAGGTCCGTTCGACAGTGTCTTACTTGCTGACTGACTCTCAGGCCGTGGTGAAGCGTGCGCTGGTCGAGAACGGTATCACGAAACTTTGTGTCTTCTTCGGGAAGCAAAAAGGTAAGTCAACAGATCAACAGAGACTTGACTGCTGACTTTGCACCACCTGAAAGATATCCTTTTACCCATGGCAATTCAAGAATTGCGACCGTTGATGAATAGATACACTTGAAACTACACTGCTTATTTTAACAAATATGTCGTGTCGTGTCGTCGTATAATTTTTGTTTCTTGTCCAATCTAGCTAATGACGTAATCCTGTCGCACATGGTAACGTTCCTGAACGACAAGGAGGAGGTCGCGTTGCGCGGCTGTTTCTTCGAGCGGGTGGTGGGCGTCGCGTCGTACGTGGGCCAGCACGCCGCGCCCATACTGCTGCCGCTGTTACAGCAGGTAACCACCCTCTACAGGAGCAGGTCGCGTTGCGCGGCTGTTTCTTCGAGCGGGTGGTGGGCGTCGCGTCGTACGTGGGCCAGCACGCCGCGCCCATACTGCTGCCGCTGTTACAGCAGGTAACCACCCTCTACAGGAGCAGGTCGCGTTGCGCGGCTGTTTCTTCGAGCGGGTGGTGGGCGTCGCGTCGTACGTGGGCCAGCACGCCGCGCCCATACTGCTGCCGCTGTTACAGCAGGTAACCACCCTCTACAGGAGCAGGTCGCGTTGCGCGGCTGTTTCTTCGAGCGGGTGGTGGGCGTCGCGTCGTACGTGGGCCAGCACGCCGCGCCCATACTGCTGCCGCTGTTACAGCAGGTAACCGCCCTCAATAGATTTTTTATATTCAATGACAAGTTAGTCCTTGACTGTGATCTCACCTGATGTTAAGTGACGATGCAGTCTAAATGGAAGCGGGCTTACTTTGAAGAGTTACAAGTTTATTTTACACGTACTTCTTACGGTTACTACGCGACATCTTGCCCGAATGTTAAGTCGCTTACGGCAAGGGTTCCCATCTTTTTCATCCCGCGGCGAAGTTACAAATTTAGTATTTTGTCACGTCGCCCTACCCTTTGAAAAAAAAAGAAATAGTCGCCTATAATAATAGTTGACATAAGTAGGTACCTATGTTCTTTATCGACGCGAGCGCTCAAATAAGGTACCCGCACATATTTGTGGTTTCGGATAATGAATGAGGATCGACACACAGCGGCCCTATTTACATTCTACGGCGCTCTAGGGCGCTGCGAAGCACACTTTGGAAACCACTGGTTTAAGGTAAATGGTACCTAGCCAAGGCCTTGCTGCTAGCAGACAAATCTTCTTCAGAAAACTTCTTCGATCTGGTGGGGGGCGATAACAAGCCTGTATATACTAAAGTCGTTTATACCGCGAATATAACAGGATTACTTAATCATGTGTACTTTAATAACATTAATTTCAGGGCCTGACAGACCAGTCAGAATGGATTATAGCGAAGGCTCTACGAGCTATCACGAGTTTGGCTGAACTTGGGTTACTGCCTAAACAGGCTCTCTGCGACTTGGTGGCCGAGAGTGCGGTGTACCTCGCCCATCCCAATTTATGGGTAAGTCATCATTTACTCCTCCATCAACCAATATTTTATGACCCATAGTATAACAGGGCCTTCTTCCAACGAGGTTAGGTCAAACCCACAAATGTCTCCCAAAGTAGATGTATAGCCGCAATGCATATAAAATTAATAGTCTATTGGAAGCTTAGTTTTGAAATCGATAGAAGATAGATGAGAGCGACTGGCGTATTCTTCATTGTAGCACCCTTGTGTTGTCCTCTATAATGCGCGATTGAAGTTGACTCACGTTTACATATAAAGTTACATATTACATATTGTGATCATTCACTGATATTACATGATATAGAGTTAGTATTTTACTATATATAGATACGTCACGAAGTTTGCGGGCTGGTGTCATGCGTGGCCGGCCTGCTGAACCCCATTGATGTCAACTGCAAAATATTGCCGTTAGCGTGGCCCCATCTTAAACATAAACTTATACAGGTAAGAGATGTAGTACTATTTTTCTCTATAATTGGCCCAAATCTCGGTGCTAGCGCGTAGCAAATCGAAGTATTGAAATGATCGAAAAGGGCAGCATCTAGTAATGTTTAGCCAACAGACTCGTCTCAAGATGCGCGCCACGGGATATCTAGCGACGACATAAAGTCATATTGTCGATCAATAGCAATGGATCGAAAATATATTATTTTCTCTATAAGAGGCATGTTGTAGACGCATCTTAGGCCTACAGAAAAGATAATCACCATTTGCAGATAAAAAGGAATTAAATTCATTTACCAGCACAGACTGCTAAAAATACTTGTAGCGTCCTCAATTCAGGATTTTTATTCTGGCCAGGCAAAAAAAACCTCATCATATCATAAATTATTTCTACCTTTTTTATATTTAACTAGCCGACGCCCGCGACTTCATCCGCGTGAAACTGGATGTAAACTTTTAAGTACCCCTATCCTACCCCTACCCTACCTCTACCCTACCCCTACCCTACCCCTACCCTACCCATAGCCTATCCCTACTCTTACCCTACTCCTACCTACCCCTACCCTACTTTTCTGGTTGATTTTTTACACCTTGTGTCCGAAAAACCCAAAAATCTTACGGAACCCTATTTTTTTTAAATAAAATGTAGCCTATGTTACTTCTGGATAATGTAGCTTTCGAATGGTGAAAGAATTTTTAAAATCGGTCCAGTAGTTTTTGAGCCTATTCATTACAATCAAACAAACAATCAAACAAACAAACAAACAAACAAACAAACAAACAAACAAACAAATAAACATACAAACAAAGTTTTCCTCTTTATAATATTAGTATAGACTACAGGTTCGTTGACTGAGACTGCTGCTTTTTTATCTCTTTAAAAGAGCCGAGTCTGAGCTGTTGTTACCAATATAAAAATGATGTTTCATAATGTGTTACCATTGATTTATCTATCAATTCCGATGGTTACAACAGGTGGAAAGAGCGGAGTTGCTTCTAGAGAGCTTAGCGGAGCCAATTCCTCGGAAGGTTTTAGACGCTGTCTTAAGGCACGGGGACGTCGATCGACTCGTGCAAACTTTGCGCGAGAGGCGGAGTGCTCGACTAAAGGTAATTTGTCTTCCTGATAGGCTTCTTAATCGGTGTTACTGGGGGTTTTTGGCGAGCAAGCAAAAGAGAAGGCAGAAGCAGAAGAGATGGGCGGTACGACTCTCTGCGGGCAACTCCTCTGAGACTCGACTTAGAAGGCCATTCGAGAGGTGTTTTGGCCTGAGTGTAACAGCCCTGATGCTAAAATGACAATGGATGGAGCCCCTATGACTATGGGTGTCAGTAGAAAATGGGAACCTCGTCTTCGCCGGCGAAGACTCTGTGTAGCTTGTGTTTGTGTTGCCTGGGAAGCATTGTCGTTCGTTATGTCATCGTCAGAATCGTAAAGGACGTTTTTGGGGCGTCTAGATCTACAATCGGCGTTTCTTTTCAGACTCTCGTCGAATATAAATTATAAATTCACCCTTGCAATTTTCGAAAGTTCCCCTGGATTTGTCCAAGATCCCATCATCATATCCTGACACGATCACAATGGGATTGCCTCAGGAGTTTTAAATAGAATTGAACGTAACATACACGCAAAAAACACTTACGGTCGAATTGAGAACCTTTTTGAAATCGGAAAGTACAATCGAACAAGTTTTCAAGTCTTTAGAAGAATTAGACTTTTTTATATGATAATTTATTTCCTTAATTACTTAATTACAAATTACAGGTAAAACAAGGAATGATGCCCCAATATTCCGAAATGGGTCAACAGCTAAAGAACTTGTTCAGAAGACTGGCGTTGGATGGTGAGTTCCTTTATTTGTGTGTTATCCAATAAATGTTTTTTTTTTTAACTTTTCCTTTTTCTTTATTTATATCTTTGTTTTTGGGTCATATACAATAAATATTAATTTCTGTACAAAATAACACATGACATTACTTATGAAAGTTTATCAAATTGTTACTGTTCTTCTTCAGGTATGACGGAACACGTAGAAAACCAGTTGTTGGCCATGAGTGCTCATCTCATTAAGATCCAAAGCTCTTCAACGCAGGTTCGTTATTCACACCAGTAGGCCACGATATTAGATATGTGTCAAAAAGAAAACAAGAAAACGATCAATTGCACCGCTATTGGTCGCTTTATCTTTCTCTTATTTAATTGATCTTTTTCCAATTGGTTTGTCTTTTTTTTTCTTGAGAGTCGTGGTTAGCTTCATAGGCCTATTCACATAAAATAACTTGGTATTTGGGTGTTATTATGAATCACAGTTCGTTTTTGTTTTTGTTTGTATTTGTATGATTGTTACGTGATGACAATTTAAAGAATTCTATTAATTTAAGTACAAGCTTATTTGAAATGATCGAAACTGAAACTGGATGGGGTAAAACGTTATGGAATGAGAGCACGATAAGCCTGGACGGAGGACCAGAAAGGAAATAGTATTTAGAAAACGAATTTCACGCGGACAAAGTAATGGGGGGTTGCGTTTTAAAATCAGTATTCTCATATCTTCTTCCTCAGTATTCTTCTTCTTATATTACACTAGCGGACGCCCACAACTTCGTCCGCGTGGAATTCAGTTTTTCACAAATCCCGTGGCAACCATGGATTTTTCTGGGACGAATGTGCCTATGTGTTAATCCAGAGTAAAATATATTTCCATTCCAAATTTCAGCCAAAACGTTTCAGTAGCCGCAGCGCAAAGGAGAAACAAACAACACAACTTTCCCTTTATAATATTAGTGTGATTCTATGTGATTTAATTCCACTATTAGTGCAGAAGCACTTAAAGGATATCATTCATTTTGGGCCCTTTTTGAAAGTGCCGGCCAACGAAAAAAAATGGCACGAATCGTTAGAACTAGTCATTTGAAGTAATAGCTAATGTGGCAAAGTTGTCAGGTGGCTCTGAACCAAATTATACAGGTTCGATGATTCGTTATTTCCATACATTTTGTCAACTTTTAAAAGTGCCCGCTAAGAAAAAAAACTAGAACTACAATCTTTGTGCCATACTAACTATTGCTCCAAATGGGCAGTTCTAACGATACGTATCAGTTTTTTTTCTTGGCGGGCACTTATGAAAATCGACAAAATGTATGGAAATAATGAATCGTCGAACCTGTATAACTTGATTCAGAGCCCTCCTACAACTTTTATGCCATATTGGCTATTGCTCCAAATAGCTAATTCTAACGAGCCGTGCCATTTTTTTTTTGGCCGGCACTTTCAAAAAATGGAGCGTGTCCGGCCCAGAAATGTATGGAGCGTGAATGATCTCCTTTATATAAGGATCCTTTGTCAGCACATAACCGACGCACCGGGGAGGTTAGTGCTTGCCGGCAACGGACTGTCTCGGTCCGCGCAGCTCGACACCGGCGCCGATTCGCTGCCACACAACGTACCTGACAAATTGTACACTTCTGCGCAAACTAGGTAACCCATCATCTTCATCTATTATAATTTTTTTTTTTATCTTTATTTGGACACCAACAGATTACAATTAAATACAAATACATATATTCACAAGAACTAAAATATAGGTATAAATGTATATCTAGTTATAGGTAGTCACAACATTGCATGCTTATTTTAACTATTATTAATTTAACAAATTAAAGAAAAAACAAAACCAGGAAAAAAAAGGCTTGGCACCGCCTTCAAATTGATCAGAAGGTAGCACATACAATATTATTTTTTGCTTTTTAGTTTAGTGGATTCATTTATGTGATTTTGAAGTCGGTTGTTTTTTTTATTAATTTTTTTTTTTTTGCTTTTTAGTTTAGTGGATACATTTATGTGATTTTGAAGTCGGTTGTTTTTTTTTATTAAAATTTTTTATTTTTCCATTTTTAGTTATACTCGTATGTTAAAAATACGAAATATGAAAATCAATATATTTACTTGGGTAAAATGACCAGCCGAAGACACGGCCTGATGCTCTATATAAGAACCCCCGGCTGAAGGCCGGTGTATAGTAAAGCGCGGCCGTAGGCCGCGCGTTTTCTGTTTGCGCGCATTATATTTACTTGGGTAAATGACTAGCCGAAGCCACGGTTAGAGGCTCTATATATGAACCCCCCGGCCGAAGGCCGGTGTATGATAAAGCACGGCCGAAGTCCGCGCGTTTTTTGTTTGCGCATTATATTTACTTGGGTAAAATGACCAGCCGAAGCCACGGGCCGAGGCTCTATATATGAACCCCCCGGCCGAAGGCCGGTGTATGATAAAGCACGGCCGAAGGCCGCGCGTTTTTTTTTCGCATTATATTTACTTGGATAAAATGACCAGATTAATCCACGGTCAGAGGCTCTATATAAGAACCCCGAAGGCCGGTGTATGATAAAGCGCGGCCGAAGGCCGCGCGTTTTTGTTCGCGTATTATATTTACTTGGCGCGTTTTTTGGTCGCGTGATATTTACTTGGATAAAAGGACCAGCCAAAGCCACCGTTGAGAAGTTTCCTTAACTGTCCTTAGTTTTCATCATCAGACCCTTAATAACAGTCACAACATATCCAGGTGGAAAGTTCTCATCAATACAAATTAGTCAAGCCCAATCACAAGGTAGCTATTGTAAACCGTTGAGGAGTTCCCTTAACAGTCCTTCGTCTTCATCATTAGACCCTTAATAACAGTCACAACACATCTAGGTGAAAAGTTCTCATCAATACAAATTTATCAAGCCCAAACACAAGGTAACTACAGTAAACCGTTGATGTGTTCCCTTGTCAGTAATTCGGCTCCATCATCAGATCGACTCCAGACCTTCAGTAAGTTATAGTGCATTTAAATACTTGGCCGCCCCTACAATTTTCAATAGTTCCTCTCGATTTCTCCAGGATTTCATCATCAGATCCTAGTTTCCTACCGAGTTTGGTTTTTGGTTGGAAAGGAGATGTTCCGAGGGTGGTACACCCTCGGAACATCTCCTTTCCAACCAAAAAAGAATTATCCAAATTGGTCTATAAATGACGAAGTTATGCGCGAGCTCACATAAAAAAAAATATATATATACGGTCGAATTGAGAAACCTCCTCCTTTTTTGAAGTCGGTTAAAAAATAACAGAAAAGGAAAAGAAACTAAGAATAAGAATTATTATAACACACAGAAATAAAATTAATATTTCAAAAACTAAAAATGGAGAAACTAACATTAATGTGATGTTATTAAAGCGAGTAAAGTGATAAAAAGTAGTTTTTAATTTTCTTTTTAAATTTCGTATTACTGTCACTTGAGACATCTTATCATTTTCTCTTATACGAGAGATAATTTCAACTTAGATACACCATGCTGTTCTAGTAAAAACAAAGAAACTATACTATGTTATAAAATAAGCAATTTTTAAAGGACATCTCAAAATTTTGTATGAAGGCTGGGCCTTTATTCCTTCTGTGTCAAATAAGCAGAACTTATTATTTTTATCTTAAAAGAACATAAACTTAAAATGAAAATATACTATTTTACAAATAGCGTTATTTTTACTATCATCATTACCATTTATCAGAATTTCTTTCCAAAGTAATTTGGGCCTCCTCTGGCTTTTTCCAGACCTCTATATCCTTAGCTTTCCTTATTAATTTCACCATCCAACCAATAGATTACAGATTGAAGACTGTATGGGAATTAATAACAGGAAAAAGGAGAAGAGAACGATCCAAAGAAGGTGGATAGAGCCACAATAGAGAATACTATCCACCTTCTTTGGATACTTTTTCCTATTGGTCCTTCCCATACAGTTATCTTTAATGTCCATCTTTTGTCTGTATACCTTGATATATGGTGCATAAGTAAGCCTACAATTTAAACTAAATAGACCACTTACGATGCACGTGTTTTGCAGAAGGCCTCATAAAACGTCTCTCTCCCAGGAGACCCATATGAACACTGAATGGCAACACATGTTTGGACAAGCGCAGGAGCAATCTGCTATCAAAGGTATCTATATTAATATTATAAAGTAAATAATTTCTAAATCTACTACTCCAATTTTAACTAAAAACTACGCGGGTAAAACGCGGGCTAGTCTATAATATTTCTTACTGGCAGGCTACATAAACGCTTACAACTATTCTTTATTTTTAAAAAAATATAGGTGTGTAGCACAAATTTTAATTTAGAATGTACAGTATGAAGAAATTGTCAAAAAGGAAAGAAAATCCTAGAACCAGAGCGATTTAATTACAAATGTTTTGTTTTAGTTTTATCAATATATTTTCTTGTCCAATTTCATAGTACTGAGTTAACCGAAAGTACTCTAAAAATTTTGCTTCCCATGAGAGTGTCGCAGTAAATGTTTTTGGCGGCACAAACGGTGTCTTTTATTTATGCTAATTCTAACTCAGCAGTTTAATATGTTCATGACTTAAAAGGACTGTAGACATGAGTATTAGGATTTGAACTCGATACCTCCACGTGTTCCTGAGATAGTCTTAACAGACTAACGGACAAAGAGTGACAAGAGACAACCCACCACCTCCCACGGCCCACCCGACTTGGCAGTCATACGGGCCGAAATAGGAGGGCGGGTACTTGCACTTCGAGTGTTCTCGGGCCGAATTCTTCACTGCCTACAAATTCTTTAATCTTCGTCCTTGTCCCAATTAATGCTTTCTCACCTTTCTGGGGCAGCAACACCACCTAACGAAAGTCTCTCATCGTCCCTCTTGGACCCGGCACTGGCACCAATGCAGTCCAAGTCACGTCGCCTCTTGTGCCACCGCAGTCGATGAAAGTTTGAAACGAGGTCCATGTGTTAGACAAAGAGTAGAGTCTCTTTGTGTTCCAGGGTCAGAAAGCGCATCGCAGTCGGTGTCCGCGGGCGCAGCGAACGCGGGAGTGGCGGGCGCGGGCGCCGCCAGTCAGCCGCCGCACTCGCAACTCGGCACGCTGGGACACAGCGCCAGCTATGTGCAGTGTAAGTATCCATTCATTCAAGGGCGTACGTGACGTGACGGGTAGCGGCGACAGTTATTGTACCATTATTTTGTGGCAGACGAAACACCTCGAGCAGGTCCCAGAACTTGTGACCTTTGGAGTAGGTTTAAGGGATCCCTTTAGAACGCATCAACACTCACCTTCCCATGTTCTCCATGCCCACACTAAACAATAATTACAACACAAAACATTATTGCATAAAATCACTAACTCGATTGGCAGCGTGACGGTGTCTACGCTGCCTAACAAACAACTGAGCTCAAGTCATCACATACCCTCTTATTTATACCATCACTGATACCTCCCCTCTACAATAATATAAATAATGAATGTTAATATCACCTTTAATCCAGGAACTTGTAATATGTAGCCAGGATTCATACATGAAAGTGCAATTTAATATAAACAATATTAATTTCGTATTGTACATGGAGCTCCAGTGACCGACCGCTCTTTCAGCTGATGGGTTAGCCTAAACATGGGCGTCCGCATGCGTCCGATACGTGCGATGCGTACGTATCGGACGCATTCCATCAAACGGATTTTTAATTTTACGGTAGATAAAATCTGTTCGATGCGATCCGTATGATGTGGATCAGTGGACGCGCTTGTATGACTTTCTATACAAAAAATACTAAAATCCGTTAGATGCGATGCGTCCGATGCGTACGATGCAGATCTGTGGACGCCTACCATAAGAAATCAACGACAAATTGTCAGCAAAGGCAATATTATGAAATTTCTTAACCTTAAAAATTAACTTTACAAGGTAATATTTATAATACTAATTTATTATTAATTTTTTAATAATTAATAATTTTTTTACAGATAGTATGGCCCCCTGTCGCATGGAACTGAGGAATTTAGTAACACGCATGCAACAGAAATTCCAGAAGTCGTTAAGGTAGATATTTTTAACCGACTTCAAAAAATGGAGGAGGTTATTAATTCGTCGGAATCTTTTTTTATGTACATTCACCGATTACTCGAAGACGCCTGAACCAATTTGAAATATTCTTTTTTTTTTAATTATAAAAAGTCTTACTTATAAAACATACGAAAATATAAATAGAAGGGGCGAAGGGGTCAAAGTGTACATCGATTTTCACGCGGACGAAGTCGCGGGCAACTGCTAGTCAATGAATAAGTTTTACTAGGTCATAATATAAGGATGCGATATAAGGGACACAGTATAAGATCTGTTTACAAAAGAAATATTAATTTTAGAACACATGTTCCTTAGACATTTCTAATTAATTTTCCTTAAAGAATATAACCCTAGAGTTATGGGAAATACTCGCGAGCAACCTGTATATTATTTTTAGAAGCCACGATGATAACGTGGAGGCGGGCGAGGACCTGCTGCCGCCCGCCACGTGGCGACCTGGCAACCAACTGCTAGCTTATTTGCACGAACACAAGTAAGTCTTAGTTGATTAAAATATTTGACAGAAATACCTGATTTTAACTAACTGGCGGGAGGATACTTAGTATTGAGTCGGGAACATTGATTTTATCCTGTTTTAAGACAAAGTTTTAAAATCGAATCTCCAGATTTTAAAGCCCTTTTTGCGTGTATGTTATCTTGTATGCGTTTGTGTGTAGGTGTGTAACTTCTTATAACTTTTGAACCTAGGCTTAAGCTATTTGCAGTAATATATAACGCAATAGGCGGCATTTAAAAGGTATTCTTGCTTGGGTCTCGACACTCTACGAAGGCTAGCTTGTGAAGGAATTAGCTAGGTTCTCGACACCCTGAAGGCAATTATTGGCACGCGGTTCGTATCGCTCCACTTAATATTTTTGGAGTAAGTTTGTTTATTGTCCATAGAGCGCGCGTGAACCAGCTGGTGCGGTTACCGGCGCACCGCAACTTATTCGGCTCGTGCTCCGACGACGGCACCGTGCGACTGTGGGACGCCGCCAAGCTGCAGGGACACGCATATGTTAACAAGTATAAAGTTCAGAGGGGTTTTGAAATAATATTCACTGTTGATCATCAATACTATGTATTATTCACCAATAAGACACATATATATATTACACTTCACTGATATCACTTTGTATTATACATCAATACAATATAGATATATCACACTTCAATCGCAATCACTTGGCACTTGTTGCCTCTTTGATAGCAAATGAACGAATGCCCCGCAAATAAGGAACCGATAGCTTTTATACCTTGTATCATGACAATATCTCAATTTATTATTTACAAATGTCAAAGTGTATTTCCTGTCATGATACGTCAATGTACCGGCGTATCATGACGTATCATGACTTAGTAGGACCAATATTTAAAATTGCTAACACAAGTATGTTCAATTTTGCTATATTATTTTACTAGAGGAAGTCCGCGACTTCCTCCGCGTGCAATTTAATGTAAACTTTCAACCCTATTTGGCTATTTCACCACTTTAGGGGTTTAATATTTTATATTTTATGAATTAATTTTTAAAACTGTAACTCTAGAAATGAAAGACTTTCCATACAAACTTTGAACCCTACCTAAACCTATACACCCCTTTTTATTTTTGGATCAAAAGTTACCCTATGTTTTGCTCCAAGGTCCCTTTTTATATTATACCAAAATTCATTTTGATTGGCTCAGCCGTTTAGCTGTGAAAAGGTAACAAACAGACAGACTTACTTTCGCATTTATAATATTAAGTATAGATTTACTAGCGAACACCTGCCTCTTGAAATTCAGTTTAATATTAGCCTATATATTGCTCAATAACCGCCTCTCTATCTTTCAGTGAAAGTCACATTACAATAATTGGTCGAGCCGTACTGCCGTGCCATTGCAATACACCGTATCTTCTGATATAATGTTTTGTGTTAACAGCCAAAAATGAGATATGTTTTTAAACTCAAAAATGACCTAAGTAATACATTAATAGTATACACTGTTTCTAGCAAATAGTAGGCTTAAAAACAAAGAACTGCGATGCGAAAGGTCAGCGTACAAAGATTACCCCGGTCGACCAGATAGACAAGCAAAAATTTCAAAAAAGTTTGATATTGTTTTATTATCGTTTAAATTACAGACAAACATCCATGCATTGGTTTAATGTGTGAGTATTGTCCCCCTCAGGTCCAAGTCCATGTACAACCGCAGCGCGGGCCCCGTGATATCGCTGGCGGCGTGCGAGGGCGGACATTCGCTGGTCGCCGCCACGCAAGAAGGATCCATATTCGTTTTAAGGTAACACTCTCAGATCACATCAATAATGATCTTCTTAGGGCGAAAAAGCGGCAGGGGGATCAAACTATTGCGACGTGGTGGGTAGCAGCGACAGTGATTGTACCATTTTGTAGTAGAGGAAACATCTCGAGCAGGTCCAAGGACCTTGTGACCTTGAGAGTAGGTTTAAGGGATCTCTTTATAATGGATCAACATTCACCTTCCCAGCCCGACATATTCTTCATGCCCACACTAAACAATTTATGATAAACAAAATCATTAACGCGGATGGCAGCGTGACGGTGTCGACGCTGCCTAACAAACTACTGAGCTCAATTCATCAAATACCCTCTTATTTATACCAACACTGATACCTCCCCTCTACTATAACATAAATAATGATTGTTAATATAACCGCACGTACTCATCATCGCCACCAAGTACCGAAAGCGGCAAAACACCTTCCCAAATAAGCAAAAAAACCAAAACTTCTACGAGTACTTTCTTTGCACCTCGAAATACGAAAACTACACCCACAGGAAATGTAATATCCCTGGTTGATGCTAACACTAACTTAAAATAGCAACCAATAACGCCTCCTCTCGCTCTCCCAATCCGGCCGGTCACCGTGGGAGATACAGACCACAACCTTCCAGAGAAAACAAATCAAGAAAACATTATGTCCAACTTAAATCCCAACTTATTCTATATAGCAACTTACAATGTCCGAACTCTATCAACCTATGAACGGCTACTAGAATTTACCAACTCACTGAATAATATTAAATACGACATAATAGGCCTATCCGAAATACGAAGGCTTGGAAACTCAATTCAAGAGCATGATGATTTCATTTTCTACTATAAAGGAGAAACTCCTGGGCTTTATAGCATCGGTTTTATTATAAAAAAATATCTGAAAAACTACATTGAGTGCATTTCTGGTTTATCAGAAAGAGTAGCGCTACTAAACCTAAACTTCAACAACTTCAAGGTTAGTCTCATACAAGCTTATGCTCCTACGGACTCAGCAAGTGACGAAGATGTAGAGAAATTTTATAACACTATCGACGAAGCTTTAGCACTCTCAAATACGAATAATATAATAGTAATGGGCGATTTCAATGCGAAAATTGGCCAGCCAAAACCAGAGGAATGCATAATAATGAAGAATAATGGCTATGGAGAGCGCAACAGTAGAGGTGAAAGACTTGTCGAATTTGCATACGAAAACAAACTGGCTATTGTCAATACATTTTTCAAAAAAAATGCAAAGCAGAGGTGGACTTGGAGGTCACCAGATGGTAAAACCAAAAATGAAATAGATTATATGTTAACCAATTTACATAAAAATGTCTCAAATATAACAGTGATAAATGTACCCTACCCTTCAGACCACAGATTAGTCCGGGCCACATTCGGACTGCAGAAGATAAAGCCTAGTAGAAAGCAGTATACCAACAGTTCAAAAAGCATACTTAAGTCAGACGAAGAAATATCAACGTATAGAGAGCTATTAAATATTGCCAATATCGATTTACTTCCAGACAAAAACGAGGCTGTCCAAACATACTATGACAGAATAATCGGAGTAGTTGAGGACTGCCAAAATAAGGCAAAGACGCCCAAGACTTTGAGTCTACACATATAACTATATTATCTCCGAACACACAAGAAATTTAATTAACCGAAGGCAAAAACTACATAGTATTAAGCCAAAAACACGCGCAATAAAAAACCAAATTAAAGCTCTTTATAAACTTATAAGTAAAAGAATCAGAAACGATTATAGGCATTATCGCTCAAATTTATTTGAAAAACACTTAAACGCTACCGGTAGTCTTAAAAAAGCTTACAGACAGCTTAATTCACACAAAACCTGGATCGAAGGACTACAAGGGACAACAAAAGCCTTAAAAACTAGATCAGACATACTACACGCAGCAACAGCTTTCTATAGAGATTTGTATAGCCTACAGGGTCAATCACCAAACAGTGTTGTGTGTGAGGATAATGATGTAGCGATAGAGCTGATTGACGAATTAGAAATAATCAGAGAAATAAATAAGCTAAAAACAGAGAAGAGTCCAGGCACTGACAAAATTACCAACGAAGCTATTAAAACAGCAGGGGAGCTTCTGACTACACCACTAGTTCATCTATTTAACATGATTTTAAGATCTGGTAATACTCCTAGACAGTGGTCTCAATCAAACATAATTTTATTATACAAGAAGGGCGACCCTAAAAATATTAGTAACTATAGGCCAATAAGCCTACTCTCCACAATTTATAAACTTTTTGCTTCACTTTTAGAGAAAAGGATCAGTAAATCGCTAGAAAAACACCAACCAATCGAACAAACCGGATTCAGGAAGGGTTTTTCAACGGTCGACCACATACACTCATTAGAAATGATTATAGAGAAATATCAAGAGTTTAGGAAACCAGTGTACATGGTCTTCATAGACTACCAAAAGGCGTTCGATACTGTACTCCACTCGGCAATTTGGGAAGCTCTACATTCTCAAAATGTAGAGCCCATATATATTAGAATTTTAAAGTATCTATATAAAGAGTGTACTAGTAAAGTGAAACTAGAGAGACTAGGGCAAACTATACACATTAGTAGAGGCGTAAGACAGGGCGACCCTTGCTCCCCTAGAATCTTTATAGCTGTCCTTGAGATGGTGTTTAGTAAGCTAAATTGGCAAAATTATGGAGTAAAAGTAAACGGAAAATACCTGAGTCATTTAAGATTTGCTGACGACATCGTATTGCTTTCAGAAAACAGCAACGAATTAAATTTAATGCTGCAAAGTTTAAATATAGCAAGTAGAGACGTTGGCTTAGAAATTAACCTTAGTAAAACAAAAATTATGACAAACTTTGCTGAACACCCTATATATCTCGATAACATGCCTATAGAATACGTAAGCAGGTACATGTACTTAGGCAAACAAATTTCCTTTCACAGCCAAAGTAATGATCTAGAGGTAGAAAGAAGGATTAAGGGTGGATGGAAAAAGTTTTGGACACTTAAGGAAATTCTAAAAAGTAACATGCCGATGAGAATTAAAACAAAGGTCTTGAACACTTGTGTGCTGCCATCAATAACATATGCTTGCCAAACATGGAAGTACAATGTTCGTACAAAAAACAAAATTAGAACTTGTCAAAGAAGTATGGAGAGAAGTATTATGAAAATTAAAAAAATTCAGAAGATACGACATTCTACCATACGTCAAAAAACCAAGGTTACAGATGCTCTTCAATACTCTCTAAAACAAAAATGGCGATGGGCAGGCCATGTAGCAAGGATGAGTGACGATCGTTGGACAACAAGACTGACATCGTGGTCAGGCCCCCCGGGTTACAGGCGAGTTGGCCGACCACTTGGTAGGTGGTCCGACGACATCGCAAAAATCGCTGGCAATACATGGGCTAAACTAGCCAAAGATCGGCAGAGATGGTCTGGACTGGAGGAGGCCTTCACCCTCTCCTAGAGGGGTTCTTGTACCTATTGCTTTTACTAATCTGTCTATAATATTATATATTACTTGTAAGACAAGAAATAAAAGGCTTTTTTATTTTATTTTTTTTATTTTTATTTTTTATTTTTATTTTTATTTTATTTATGTAATCGAGGAACTTGTAACAGTATCTCGTTATCTCTTAGCCGTATTTTATATAACGTGACGAGTAGCAGCGACATTGGTTGTATCATAATTTTGTGGTAGAGGAAACACCTCGAGCAGGTCCTAGGACTTGTGATCTTGGGTGTAGGTTTAAGAAACCAAACAAAAAACTGAACTCAAATCATCAAACAACGATTATTTATACCATCACTCTATATAATAGAGAGATATTATCCGTGTTGATATCTCGTAGTCCTTCATATCTTGTGGTCATTAAAAGAATCAATATTTTATATTTGTTTATTTTACCATAGCTTAAGTTACAATGATTGTCATTAGCTATCAAAATATGGTTGATGTTTTTTCGATAAAATCTCTTTCACTCATTTCTTAATATTGTCCCTTTACAGAGCCTTGTATTTAAGTAGATAATAGAAAGTACAAAGTGTTTTGCTTCTTCAGTTCTTATGCGTATGGCTATGGTATGAAACTCTCTCCTGAAAACTATTTTTCTTTTCTTCTTCCAACCATACCACTTGGGTGTGTGAAGAGTGAATATATCCTGAAAAAAATGTGTTAAATGTCAGATTGGACACGGGCTCGTCCCGCATGAGCCTGTCGCAGTGCCGCCAGCTGGAGAGCGGCGCGGACGGCGCGTGCGTGGCGTGCGCGTCGGCGGGCGGCGTGCACGCGGGCGTCATATCGTACGCGACGCTCAACGCGACCGTCGTCGGCTGGGACCTGAGGGCGCCCGGTGAGTTACACCTCCGCTGTTGACGTCAGACTGCACACGGCTCGTCCCGCATGAGCCTGTCGCAGTGCCGCCAGCTGGAGAGCGGCGCGGACGGCGTGTGCGTGGCGTGCGCGTCGGCGGGCGGCGTGCACGCGGGCGTCATATCGTACGCGACGCTCAACGCGACCGTCGTCGGCTGGGACCTGAGGGCGCCCGGTGAGTGACACCTCCGCTGTTGACGTCAGACTGACTGCACACGGCTCGTCCCGCATGAGCCTGTCGCAGTGCCGCCAGCTGGAGAGCGGCGCGGACGGCGCGTGCGTGGCGTGCGCGTCGGCGGGCGGCGTGCACGCGGGCGTCATATCGTACGCGACGCTCAACGCGACCGTCGTCGGCTGGGACCTGAGGGCGCCCGGTGAGTGACACCTCCGCTGTTGACGTCAGACTGACTGCACACGGCTCGTCCCGCATGAACCTGTCGCAGTGCCGCCAGCTGGAGAGCGGCGCGGACGGCGCGTGCGTGGCGTGCGCGTCGGCGGGCGGCGTGCACGCGGGCGTCATATCGTACGCGACGCTCAACGCGACCGTCGTCGGCTGGGACCTGAGGGCGCCCGGTGAGTGACACCTCCGCTGTTGACGTCAGACTGCACACGGCTCGTCCCGCATGAACCTGTCGCAGTGCCGCCAGCTGGAGAGCGGCGCGGACGGCGCGTGCGTGGCGTGCGCGGCGGCGGGCGGCGGGTAGCAGCGACATTGGCTGTACCATCATTTTGTGGTAGAGGAAACATCTCGAGCAGGTCCTAGGACTTGTGACCTTGGGTGTAGGTTTAAGGGATCAAACAGAAAACTGAACTCCAGTTATCAAGTAACGTCTTATTTTTACCATGACTCTATATGAATGCCTTCTGTTCATAAAAATATACGCGGGCGTCATATCGTACGCGACGCTCAACGCGACCGTCGTCAGACTGTATACCATATATCTGTGTGGCACCGTCTGCAGGCAACGCGTGGAGGCTGCAAGGCGACCTGAAGGCGGGCGTGTACACGTGCCTGTACGCCGACGCTGCGGGCTACCTCGCCGTGGGCACGTCCAGCGGCGCCGTGTGCGTGTGGGACCTGCGCTTCGGCCTGCCCATCACCTCCGTCAAACACCCCAACTGTGAGTGCCTATTTAACATACTAATTAAGTACTTAGAAGAAGAAGAAGAAGAAATATACTTTATTGTACATTAAAAACAAAAATAAACAATAACTTATAATAACACTTAGAAACTAATGTACAAATGGCGGTCTTATCGCTAAAGAGCGATCTCTTCCAGACAACCACTGTGGAAGAGAAAAAAAAAAACGTAAGCACCGATTACTTACTATATTATTAGACTATTAATAATTAACCTTGTTAAGGTTTAAGGTTTAAGGTTTAAGATAATATTTATTCTCATAAAAAGGCTTAACCGCTAACATGAGAACATAATTTTTAACTTAAATTAACTTATATTACTTCGCCATCATGTTTTTTTGCTATTACTCACTCAATGCATTAGTTCAGTCATAATTATTTAAACTGCTGTGGATTACTTAATATGTAATCTGCTAGTTTAGTTTTAAATGCATTGAGTGAGTTTACATTTTTAATTGGTGTCGGTATTTTATTGTAAAATTTGGCTCCTTCATAGGTTGGGGTCTTTTTACCATAAGTTGTTCTCGTTACAGGTAAAGTAAGGAAACTGGCTCGGCGAGTTTTATTTTTCCTTTTGGTGAAAATTATATTTGTGTGGATCGTCTTGTTTAAAGATTTTTTGATAAACATGCACGTGCTATATATATAAAGTTGATGTATATCCATAATTTTAGTTTCAATAAATAGCTTCTTGGTGGATGTTCGGAAAGGATATTGGAAAAGTGTTTTTATTATTTTATTTTGAGCAGTTTGTAGTTGGGTTAATCTCGTTTTGGAAGCACTTCCCCATACCTCAATAAGATATATTAGATGTGGTTTAATTAAAGTATTATACACAGTGTAACGAAGCTCACGTGGAATACATCGTGTTAAATTTCTGATAGTGCCAGACATTGCTGTTAATTTGCTCCTTAGATATTCAATCTGAATATTCCAGTTAAGATAACTATCTAATCTTAGGCCCAAGTATTTTTCGATTTGTTTCTGTTCTAACGGAACATTATCAATAAGAAGATATTATTGATACAAATTGGGAGGAGGGTACTTTACCAAAAGTTTTTACTAACCATATTTTTTTTACTGTTGTTTAACTTGTAGCGATGCATTAATATTTAGGTTATACAATAATTGTAAGTTATTTATAACTCTTTAAGCTGCATTGTACAAAAGCCACGCAACATTCCTTTGTGTTACAATTACGTCAATTACGTAACGCAGATGGAATGCCAACCCTTGTTGAAGCACTTAGCCAATGACGATTCGACAGGAGTTCGACACCCAGGCGCCAGTTCGACTCTCCAATGAGAGCCGTTATATTTCGGGATACAATAATCCTTTGTTTGTAAAGTGTTATAAATACTTAATACTTAACGAACTCTGGCCTAGTGGGGCCAACCACTAGGCCAGAGTACGTTAAACGGCTTAACCGGCTAACCACTCTTACGGCTAAATCGCGTCTCTCATTTCAACGTCATAAATGCGTCGCATACGCATTCGATTTATTCTTTGTTATTTAGTTTGTACATTCAACTATCTGTTATATTTCGTGTACAAATATTACATATACCTTTTTACACCACACGCGCGCTCCCATAAACTAATAGTTATTCAGCTTAACAGCCATAATGTCCTGCAAATTGCGCTCAGACCAATTATAGAAGGACCTGTATCGCACTTATAGTCACGAACAAAATTGTCTGTCATTTTCTGAGGAAAACGAGCTTAGATTTTGTATATATCTTATACTAAACTAGAAGTTTTTGCCCGTTTTTTACACAAGTCAATTACACAAAAAGGTATTTTACGGAGCTCTTTAACCGACGAACACGATTACAACTATTTAACATCGATTCTATACTATATATATATTGATCATATACTTTGACAGAAAAGTAACGTCTAGCGAGGCAGGTCCTATACAATAATTGGTCTGAGAAATTGCGTGATACATTATCTCGTTCCGATGCTCTGAAATTTTGCTGGTAAATCAGTTAGCTATCAGAATCATGAAGTTTCGTAAATGAAAATTTTGATCAAAATGAAAAATTAACTTGATAGTAATCAGTTGTAAAAAATGTTCTACGGATTCCTGACTATACTGTTTATAATACTGTTAAAGGCATATGGGTATTTGTTTTCTTCTATCTCTGCTACTAAAGTTTGTCGTAGCGGAACGCATCCGGCGCATAGTGGGTTTCGGCGGGTCGTCGTCGCGCGTGTGGGCGGCGGGCGGGCGCGACGCGGCTGCCTGGTGCCTGGAGTCCACGCAGCGCACCCACGCGTTATGGCCCGCCACCGCCGGCGCGCAGCCGCTGCAGTACAACCCTGTGGTAAACCTCGTTATATTATACGCGAATGGCGTAACTTGTAGTCTTGTTTTCGAAGCGTTAGCGATCGTAGAAAAAGAATCGACGTGCCACTTGGCTAAGGGAACTGGTCTTATTAAGGAGCCTACGGCACTTACAGAATCAGGAAGAAGTGGACCATTCGATACAAAAGAGTAACAAACATCCAAACATCCATACAAACTTTTGCGTTAATAATATTAGTAGGATAAATTACGAGTGTTATTTGTTGGTAGGCGTCCCACTACATGAGCGCCCTGTACTGCGGCAGCAGGGACGGGCACCGGTTCCTCATCTCGGGCGGCTCCGACCAGCGGCTGCGGCTGTGGGACCTGCAGCATCCCGACGACTCGCACGTACTGCTCGGCGCGCCGCACGACCAGCTCAACGCGCTCAAGTACAGGTAGTGAATTGCCTTTACCTACTTTAATCCGTTGAGGTGTACCCTCTACTGTCCTTCGTATTTATCACCAGACCCCTAATAACCTATCTAGATGTAAAGTTCCCATCAATACAAATAAATCAAGCCCAAACACAAGGTAGCAGCTGTAAAAAATTGAAGAGTTCCCTCGTCTGTTTCGGCTACATCATCAAATCAACTCAACACAGCTTCATTAAATTGTAGTACATTAAAATACTTAATTAAAAAAAATATTAAACGCACTACGATTTTCTAAAGTTTCCCTCGATTTGTCCAGGATCCCTTAATCAGATCCTGACATGATGACTATGGGACCTGGAAAGAGACATTTTCTCAAAACGGTTCTGGCGTCGAGTATCGTAGTACATACATAAAAAAATATATACCAATCAAGTTGAGAACATCCTTTTTTTTTGAAGTCAGCTAATAAAACTTTATAATTGTTTAATTTTCAGAAGTCGCATAATTGACGGCACCACAGTGATCCAAGAGGTGTGCAAGTCCAACTCGTCGGTGCCGCCTTCTCTGCAGGAGGACAACGTGTACCGCACCGTCGAGTCCAGAAGCTTCTACCACACGGCTCCCATCACCGACATCACCCTGGTGGAAGCCAGCAAGTGCTACCTGGTCAGCTCATCTGCAGATGGTGTTATCAATGTGTGGAAGTAATCATAGAAGCTTCTACCTCTGGCCATCACCCTGGTCAAAGCCAACAAGCTCTTCTGCGGACTGTGTCGTCGATGTGCTGAAATAGTCAGAAGCTTCTACATATGGCTATCTCCCCGGTGGAGGCCAAGAAGTGCTACCTAGTCAGCTCTTCTGCAAACGGTATCATTAATGTTTGGAAATAGACACAGAAGCTTCTACCTCTGCCGTTTTTACCTTCTAGCACTAGTACTTCTATCATGCCAAACATCAAAAATGAATGTGGTAGAAAAAATTCTGTGCCCTTAGGATTCTTTTTGTTTGTTTAAAAAAAATCATCATCATCATATCAGCCGATGGACGTCCACTGCAGGACATAGGCCTTTTGTAAGGACTTCTAAACATCACGATACTGAGCCTCCTGCATCCAGCGAATCCCTGCGACTCGCTTGATGTCGTCAGTCCACCTGGTGGGGGGTTAGCCAACACTGCGCTTTGTAGTGCGAGGTCGCCATTCCAACAATTTGGGACCCCAACGTCCACTCGGCATCGAACTGTGTCTCGCCCATTGTCACTTCAGTTTCGCGACTCTGTAAGCTGTCATGTCAGTGTCTTTGGTTCTTCTGCAGAACTCCTCATTTCTGATTTGATCACGCAGAGATAAAAACAACACAGCTGACATACAACTGCGTGATTGCTTTATAAATACGACAAGGCCTTTCAGTCTCAGGCAACAAGTAGAACAATTTTACTATGCTGAGTATAGAAGTAATCTTGATTCCCGTTCTGCAAAATCTCAATATTTTTATACAAGTATCTTGTAAAATAATGGTTTTATTTAATACAAATGTATGAGTGTACGACACTTCTGAGTGTGACTCCCACTTTTGCCATCCTCCTTTTATTTTTAAATTAATAATATTACCAACCAAAATTTCGACTAACAAATCTGCATTAAAGTATACTATTTACCGTTTACAAATAAGCCTAGAATAGATATCATCATCATCATCATCATCATCATCATCATCATCATCATCATCATCATCATCATAAATAAATAATTAATTTGGTTACAATTATTAATAAAATATTTTCCCAACCAGGATGATGTATACCAACCAACTAATTAAAATGTACACATTTGTTAAATGAAGGTACTACTTTTAATTATAATATTTAATTGTAAAATCCTACATCTTTAATTTTTATTTAAATTGTAATATGAATAATGCCAACTTGCTCATTGTTATAGTAAAAATTCATGTATTAAATGGCTGTACATAATTATTTAAGTGCAATAAATACATTATTTTGTTATATTGCTGGGTTTTACTAATTTACTGTCCTATTTTAAGCAGGGAATTAAAATAAGTCATTTATACTGAAAAATAAATTTATTTCTGAACCAACTGCATTATGTCCAATTTAAAATGTGTATAAGTATTAAAAAAGATCACATAACATGAAAAAAATTATATAAATAAATTGTAACTTATATCTATGCTTAAAATATATATCCTTCCCTAAACTGTCTCTTTCTGTACATTAATAATAATTGAAAGTAATCTTAAGATTTAAGCGAAGATTTAAGCGATGATTATTTCCAAGTCATCCATAGAACATGGTAATTTTATTGCATTATTTGAACTATTGACCTAGATACTCCCAAATAGCTTTAGTTGAGCTTGCCAAATTATAGATATATTCTGTTGTCTTTGTTAAAAACTAATTTTAATTATTAAAATGATAACTACCTATGGGAGGGTAAACGGCTTTGTAACGTAACGCGTTACGGCGCCACTCTGTCTCTCACACATGTAGTAAATTACCACTTCTGTCAAGCATCCCGAGATACACATGTTTTTTATGTACTCACTCTATTTTTATGTATGTAAATCTTAAGTATAAATTGAATTGTGACTCATCTTAGCTTGTTCAACAGTAACTGACGTCACATGTCTGAACGATGACTGATAAATATGATATTGTGATGTTAATTCTCATTTTTTATTTTCAAAATTCATTCTTTGTGAGGTTTAAATTTTGTCTTGGTATTCTCTTCATAACATATGTCGAAGGTCACATGTTAGCATACTGTGCCTGATAAAGTTGTGTAAATTATAAACTTTACTTGCAAAATGGGTCAACCATATATTTAGCTGATCGAATTGTCACCCTCACAGGCAACAATGAAGAATGGGCCTTCATTCCACTTTTCTGTCATATAATGTCATTCAGTGTGGATAAGATATAAATCTTCTAACCTATAGATTTTTGTATGAATCCGTAAGACTCAAAGGCGAACCGCCTAAAATGTATGGGATCCTGCCTAATTACCAATAACAACATACAATATACCATTGGATAAGCTTTTTTATGTACTTTAACTTTTTTTATGGCAAGAAGTACCCGAGTGCTGTGTGAAAGTTATGCCAAAAAAAGTCATTCTTTATTTACATGAAAATTTAAAAGTGCCATATTGAAATTGCCATATAGAAAAATAAATCGTGCATATGATATGTTACAACTGCAATTAACATTTTAGATATATTTTTATAAATACAGAGAAATATTGGATTTTATATTGATTTTTGCCAGTAACCAGTTATAACGTAAAGCTTGTTATAGCATTTTAAGTCATTTTAAAGAAAAATATTGTTGGTCTTTTTCGAGCCATAATTTTTCCACACAGTAATAAGGAGCTTTTAAGCTTATTAATAATAATTAAAGTACATAAAGAATCCTATCCAATGGTATATTGCATGTTGTTGTATTTAGGCAGGAATGCCCATACTCCTTTTTTTCTTTTATCCTTTTTTCTTTTATTTGCTGAAATTATGAACTCAAATTTCACTCAATCATCCGGTGGTGTAACTATACCATCTGACTGTCTTGACACCCAATAGTTATACCACTATCATCTTAATCTAAAATTGCAGCAATAAAAAGCAGAAATGGAGAAATACATTTCTGTCTAATATGTAGAGAGTTATGATTTACTACTTTTGCCTGTTTCATCATCTGGCTCCTCTTTCAATAGTTTTTCAAGGTCTATGCCCTCAAATTTTGGATCTTTCTGGTCAGATTTAGCTGCATACTCCATGAAGAGTTTCTTGAGAAATTCAAGGTCCTTAGTCAAAGACTTAACTTTTTCTTCCAACGCTTGATTTTCTGCCTTCAGTTTGTTCACTCTTGTAAATGTTTCTTGTGTCCGTTGCTTTGACTTGTATCTGCTCTTTTTGACTGCCTGGAACAGTAAAATGATTTCAGTTAATAAATTTTGAAGGCCTCTGTGGCATAGTGGTATGCTCGGTGGATTTACAATATGGAGGTCCTGGGTTTGATACCCGGCTGGGCCGTTTGAGGTCTTCTAAATTGGTCCAGGTGTGGCTGGAACCCTACCTGCAAAGACGTACCGCCAAGTGATTTAGCATTCCGGTACTATGTCAATTAGAAACCGACAGGGGTGTGGATTTTCATCCTTCTCCCAACAAGTTAGCTTTAACTTAAGGAGGTTTAAAAACCTGACTTTTCCTTGAATTTTCCCTTACAATTTAAAAAAGAATTGTACAAATGAAACAATAAAAAAAAATAAAGCTAGCCTGGTTGTTTTGAGTATGAATTTCTGCCAAAGGATACTGAAGATTCTGACAGAATATTGATGTATTCAAAAAAATAAAATTATACTTTATAGATGGATTTTATATTACACAACACATACCCGGCAAACACTGTTTTGCCTTATAAAATAATTCTATGGATTAAAAAATTTTGGGTTGGACCACCTTTATCAAAAAGTAGATGCTGGCCGACGTACCAATTAACAATATTACCAGTACAAATAAGACATAACAACTCCAAAGGACCATAGTCAGTTTCAGTTTTACTATTATAATCTATCGTCAACGGTCTGACCTCCTGCTATTTGTGTTATAATTAATATGCAGCATCAACACAGATTAATTAATAATAGGCAGATAGAGTGTCAGTACAGCACGAAGCGTCACATTAGTAACTTTGAATATTATTCAAGAAAAATGGTGTCGTATGTGTTTAAATATTTTAAAAACTATTAACAAAAACTAAAGAAATAAAATTGAGTATTTTGTTATTGATTATTATAATTAATACAAATTATAAAAAAAGTTTGTATAAGCGGATGTCAAGGAGATGTGTGGTGTTTGATTTTTTTTCAAGGGTTTCACCGGCCACACCATTCTGCTTGTAAAGACTCACTCTGTATCTATATTACTCTGTGCATCATCTTAAACATCTATTGAGAGAAATATGTATAAGGAAGAGATGGTACTTTAAAAGTGCTAGGTTTACAAATTAAGTCAGCTGCTTTATCTTACCTCGTTATTACGATCTCGTTTGCGTCGGTAATCGTCATCTTCGTCGTCCGCGTCGCTGACCCCTCGCCTCCCGCGCTTTTCAGGCGGCATCTCCCAAGAATCTTCTAATATCATCAAAAATATGAAGTAACACTTCACGCAGACGCGATCCTTTCCAAAACTGAATCTGAAGTGAACGGACGTAAAGTATCTACGCTGTTTTTTTGCGATAGTATGACGCAATTGGTATTTCAAATTATTATAAAAATTGCACCAGTTATTATTGTGTAACCTTGCACAAAAATATAGATTTGAGCTTAGGATTTATTTTATCCAGACGATTCAACAAACGCTTTTCATGACTACATATTCAAAGTTATCAAACTCCACATTCAATAAAATTAGATCGTAAACACTTCTCATTTTTAGAATAAAAATAAACTATGAAACTAATTTCGCCATTAGGAGTTGCGACACAATCTTGACAATTGATATTGTCAATTTGACAATGACAATTGACAGTTTGACATTAGGCCAGCGTTGCCAATACCTTATTATTTCCGTCCCACAAACCAAAGCGAAATATCAAATACCTCAAATTGAGAAAAGAAAATGTCTTTCCCCAAAAATTCCTCATTTGTAAAATGAAGCAAAATACAAAAATAATGCATTTTTGATACATACCAATTAATTTTTTAATTTTTATTAAAAATTTCAAGGATAAGTACATACTTTTCCTTCAGATTTAATATATTTTATTATATTTTAATAATGTTTGTTGGATAAAATATTTTAGTTTTGATTTTTAGATGGTTACAGAAAAAAATCCCCACGAATTCACAAACACCCACAATTTGGGGAATTTCTCACAAGTTGGCAACGCTATACTTCAACTTGACAGTGGAAATATACGTAGACAAGAAAGTAAATAGACAAATGAGTAGCGTGTGTAAATATTAAAATAATTAAAGTTACCATATAAAAATATACAAATGATTAAGGGAAAATCGGATACATCACAGGCTCATGTTAGTGATATTACTGTACAAAATTCTCGTTTGGTTTTTAGAGGATAAGCCATTGAACCTTGAGCCTAGTCAAAAATTGTATTGTAACCATAGACTTACGAGTCGGTACAGATAGGTTGTGTATGTAAGAAGGATACTAGATTAAATGTAAGGATGTATAGAGGACATTAGATTAAATCAAATAAATTAGCAGTTTAACGATGTTATAAGCTTAGGACCATAAAAATGGACATATTTATTATTATGGTTCAGGTTAGTTGATCATCATCTATTCAACTTCATCACTATCGACATATTAATGTCATTCAAACAGCCACGGATTAAAACACAGGGAAGGAACTTGCTTGAACAGGCTTGGGAGGAATCATATAAATAAAACAAAATGTTCATCAGACCACAATAAAGTTTTTTCTTTACGTTAAAACTCTAACAAAGTACGTAAATCTTATTTACACAAATAATGGAAGCATCCAATGCTAAACAATCTAATACTGTAACGCTAACCATTTTAGTACGCAATAATAAGAAAAGATAATTCTACTTCACCTTACTATGTATTGGGTTAAAACCATTCATACTTATTTATAGTCAACAGACATAGAATGTTGCATCATACATTATTATAGCTGTCTCTTCTTAGCAGAGATGAGCAATAATTTAAAGACAAATAAATTATACTCAGATTATAGATTTTCTTTTTAAGAAATGCATCATTCTTTGTACAGCGACTCTTACAGACCGATTAAATGTATGTCAGAAACTTGGACACTATTAATATAGTAAAACATACACACCATTCAATTATTCGTTAGTAGGTATATCACAGAAACAACAAATAGGGAATCGGCAGTCTTTTACACAAATGTTGTAGGCCAAACTTAAATGTATGCAGGGTAGAGGGAAGAAAACCAGCGCTTATTTAGGATTCAGCTAATAAAGTGTCCGCTTATTTTTAAATAATATAAAACAACTTCGGGTTAGTTACTATAACTCCAGAACTGATAAACTTCCATTTGTTTGACTTGTGTTTGTCCGAATATCAGAGTAATTTTTAAAACATTGAATAATTAAAGAAAAAAAGAATTATGAAAAAAAGCTTATACATTTGGTAAACCTCCTCGTAGCAATTATAAGGAGACTGAAGTATGCAAAGTTTGTATTCTACCCTCCAAAGTGAGAATTTTTAATTATTGAGGATAGAAATAGGGCCAGTTTCTAAGACTATTTTTTTAGGTAAATTAATTTGACATAGCTAGATTTTTATAGAGTCATATTTATTTTAACCATAAAATTAGTCATAGAATTATTGTGAAATAAAGTAAGTAATAAGAATTACCTATGTTTGTTTTCCATAACGGACAACAATTTAGAATAAGATAAATGTTGCCCGAATATAAATTTAATTTCCCTAATATGGAAAATTAATCCAAATTTTTAAGAGTTTTTAAACGGACATTTAAGTATTTTCTGAAACGGAAGTAAATAAAGTCGTGCACATTAACGTATTTACAAATAGACCGTTACATCGGAATGATTATTTAATAATTATTACTTTAGAATATTTTTGTTTTATTGTGATATTGTCATATTTTTTTCATACTAACTTTAGGCTTACGCTTAGTGTTATACTTCCTTCATTTTTCAAAAATTCCAGGCTGTTAATAATAGGCGTGTAGTTTGCAAAGTATTCGTTCTATTTAGTTTCAGGTAACAAATGTAACTTGCACAAAACCTTTTTTTTGTTTGTTGTTACAACATAGCTAATTTCGATTGCACATGTTGTTCCTAAAAAGACAAAGACAAAAGTAGTCCTATACCTTATAAAAATTGATAGTAAACTAATATTGTCTATTTAGGATTTATTTAGACATTATGAACAGCCGAATTAGTAGCAATATTTACCAAGGTATGATAATTTATAATATTCAAATATAATGTAACTATATGATTAAACAATCCTGTGATATCATGTTTTGGCACAAAAATATAAAAGCATGTTTTAGCTAAGATTGATCCTTTTTGTGCTCCCGATTTTGAAAATATAAATCAATATACATCTTTAGTGTTCACAGGCATAGTTAAAAGGTATCTAGAATACTAATTCAGTGTATTTTTAAACACAATGTTATTCAGAAGTAAAATAATTAAATGTGACAGAAAGTTTATTGAAATTAATAAAATAGTGGATTACCAGCGAGATTATTTAGATGAAAGGCTACTGTGGTGGCCATCGAATATATCCTTATTTTCAAAGAATTAAATGTGAATATGACTAAAGATAATAAAATTTTAATTAAAACTCAGTATACCTATCTAGTAAATAAAAATAAAATTTTGGTTAAAATTATTCTATGTAGGTACTCTATTCGATATCTTTAACTACGCCCATGAAATCACTTATTATTCATTATCTTAAGTTACATTAAGATTTAATACAAATTTGAAATTATCTAACTCTATGAATAATGACAAATCCGTAACAGGAACATTTTTTACAAATACATTAAAATTATTATTACTTTCCTTTAATGGTTTCTACTGAATAAACTTACAAACAATTTATGACGATTTCTGATAAACAGGATCGCAACAAAATAAATCTACAAGATCAATAATTTTTGGTTAATAAATACAACAATATTTTGTTAAAACGCCCGCGCCTTTGTCTAAATGTTAATTCCATAAACCAGACTAATACAATGTAATATCCGTTTTTAGCTGATTTTTACATGCTACAAGAAATATTCCTGCCAAACTTAAAGTCTTTACATCTGATAACATAGTGAGTTAATGAACCATATTAAGGTATACTTGTAGAAAAAAATCACTAGTGTACCTGTACAATGTACATAGGATGCAATATAACATATTATAACGCGTGAGGCTACGTTTCCGCTGATATATAAAATCTTGTATTGCGTAGCTTAACGCACGATGTTCCAAAACATCATAAAGTTTGCATACATATTATACGTGTGAACGAATTAATTTTGAAATAGAATAGCAGTAAGATCGTTGTCAATTCAACTTTGTCATTTCAATGTCGTTATAAGTCAGGCGAAAATCTAGTCAAATAAACAAGTCTAAATAAAAGGAACTTTCCCTTCATTTTAAGAAACCACTTCCCTGTTTATAAACTTTTTCCCCATCACGTTTAAAAATATAACACTCCTATCATTACAATACTTCTGTAAAGAAATAAACAACGGAACAAAGTTCAAATATATGATTAAAAGCGGTAAATATTACTTATGTGATAAAATGTTGCAACATTAATAAGCTAGGTACTATAAAAAATACCCAATAACAAAGCATAATTGATTTTTATAATTATTCCCGTTTTTACAGCAGAAACCATGCGAAGTTGGCATATCCATCCTCGAAATTAGTGCTAAAACAATAATTTCAAGAAATGTCACCGTAAATTTAATTTAATTTATATTTTCATTAAATTAATATTTATTGAAATTTTATTTTACTAGCGACATCTAACAAATGTGTTTTATCGATTTTTGAACCCAGTATTTGTATTTCATTTTAGAAGGCTCTCTAAGCTCGCGTCTTGTACATTGTTTCGAAGACGAAAATATTTTTGCTATTTTTTTTATTCGAATATGTACTTATTTGTGTTAATTTTTTCAAAAATATGATATAATTATTACTTACATCACCTATCTATATCAATAAATGTGTTAAGTAAATCTTTACAATGAATGACGTTAAAAAGGATGAAACATCTGTTGTCATCATCAGGATGTTTGAGTGTTGCAGATAAGATGATTTAAAATCAGACATATTACTGCATTTATCAGATCATTTTCCAAGACATTTGACGTGATAGACAGAGACCTGTTAAACTAGTCGTAGTTCACACCATAAAATAAATATTTGGCCGAAGTTAATTAACAGATTGGAATAGTCCTTCTTATCCTTTTGTATCTTTTTTACCATGTCCTTGTGGAAACAGAAATCAGTATCCCTGTATCCCTTTGTAAAACCGAGTAAGTTAACATTATAAAATGTTCTCAACAAATTACAATAACATACGTTTTCTCTACCTTTAAAATGTATTCATTTAAGTCGTAATAAAGATTTACTAACTATCATGAAGTACACAGTGCCAACGATTGCATTATAAACAAAAAAATATAGCTTATAATAATATTTTTGACTAGATTAATAATAATAATAATAAATATTTTTCATGAAGTTTATCTATTATTATTGTTTTGGTCTAAAATGATTTTCTTAGTAAAACAACATATAGAATATAGGTAGGTACGTCTGCCATTATGTTACCGACCACAATATAATGTTACGTGCGTATGTATAACATCTGCTCTATGTAAATAAAAAATTAATGTATTTAACATTAAGTTCAATTGTAAATTGTATTCCTTGTACTTAATGGAATTGTTGGCATATGTACTGAAGCATAATTTGATATAATTATAGCTATTATAATAATTGTAAGATTCATTAATTTAATTCGCCTAAACTAGTGAACAGGGGTCACTTATACAATTAACAGTCGATATTCAAAACGTCAGCTATCATAGTTATTATTAAATTTTATCTCTTCTCTTAATATTAGAATGTAACCATCACACGAACAATAAAATAAACCTTAGAGTTTTCGTTTTCTAGCGTGCTCATTTCGTATACAAGCCTTAAAATTTCTGAGTGATATTATAGAGCAGAAAGAGAACACGTATTGATATCAAATCTTCGAACACAAAGGTACTCGTTTTCTAATGAAAAGAAAATTCAAGTCTAGTTTACAAACCAGCCATTTTATTTGCCAGGCAAACATTTTTTTAGCCAGGTTTCGTTTACAAACTGGCAACATTAAACAGTTTCATAGTTTCATTTGTGAAAAAGAAAAAGGACACGTTGTCCATTACTAGTTTTCTTATAATATTACAATGATGTCAAATTATGATATTTCTTTTGAGCCAATTATAATATAAAAAATTAATATGATGCATTTAGCGCCATTTGGTATTGGTTATAATATAGAGAACCTTAAACACATCATTATTGAATCAAGTCAACGCCAATACTGCCTACTTTTGAATAAAACTTATTGCCTGTTAAATCACTTTACTTATGTATAAAATCGTTATCTACTGAGGCGGTTGTATTTGAGCTTTGCGACACTGACACAGCCATTTTATAATCCTAGCATTTCGCTCTACCACACTCGGCGGTTCTGTGTTACGATAGATCTGCTTTTGAACTCCTGGCCCTTGGACCTGAAAGAAAAAGATTCACATGAGTTCGTTGTTCAGGCGTAGTTCTTACCAAATATATAGTCATCTCTGAATACTAAGCGTATGGCTGCAGTACAAAATATATACGGTCGAATTGAGAAACCTCCTCCTTTTTTTGAAGTCGGTTAAAAACCCTACGTCAACGGTCAAGGAGGCTAAAACTAATGTGTTTGTAGAGAAACAATACGATGGGAGGCTACGTACCGCCAAGCGGTTTAGCGTTCCGGTATGATGTCGAGTTGAAACCGAGGGGGGTGTGGATTTTATCCTACTCCTCACAAGTTAGCCCACTTCCATCCTAGATTGCAACATCACGTCATCAGGTGAGATTGTAATCAAGGGCTAACTTGTAAAGAAGAATAAAAAACGATGCGTTTCTAAAGTTAAAGTAGTCCTTTCGGACGAGTGTGTGAAAAATATATGAAATTACAAAGAGAGGGAAATTAACACATCTTAATTAAATTTTGGTCTCCAAAAAAGGATTTTTTTTTAAAATCTAGAAACGAGTTCGCTAAAACAATTCGCTATATGACAAGTAGATAGTCCGTTTACCGTATAGTCCGCAGCAGCAGCTAATTGATTTGAGTCCACCGTTGAAGCAGATGAAAAGAACACCGGACTATCCTCGTCGCCATCTTTTATAAGTCCATCATACTGTCTCGAGTCCATCCCCAAATAATCAAAGAAGTGCTGTAGTCTAACAGACTCTCCGGATGGGCTGTCTGGGGAATCTTCTCCATCGCAAGGAGCTGAAGCTGGGCTTCGGCCGTCTGTGCGTCTGTACCTAAAATAAATTATAATTATTTCTAGTCTATTAAATTTATTTATTAATCTAACTTCTTAATGGTAGGCCCTGACTGGCGTTACAGAGCGTTAAGTAATACGTTACAAAACCGGTATTTGTGCAACTTACAGTCTGTAGCGATCTTTTTATAACTCGATAATATGAGCTTCGAAACCGACTCTATCTAACACGCTACTATAGATAGAGCGGGTATTAGTGCAACTTATAGTCTGTCGCGATGTGTTTATAAATAGATAATATGAGCTTCGAAACCGCTATCTATCTAACACGCTACTACAGATAGAGATGAATTCGATAACACTGTCGCGTTATTAAAACATCGTACAATTGTTTTTCACATTCGTTTTTCACTCACTTAATAAACAGAATAGCGTTAAGTGAGTGAAAAACGAATCGCTCGTTGGTAATTGGTTCCCGTCGTAAAAAATTAAATACTCCAAATGATACATTACACTCGGTAACGTCGGCCCGTAAACGTCAACCACCAATTTAACAGAACATAATTTTGGGAGTATTTTATAAGTAGGCGAGCAACATAAATAAACTTTCATCTAAGTCAGAACTGAGCAAATACCAGGAAGTGTTGTTGTTTAATTTATCCAGAACTAGTATTTTTACGTTTACGTAGTATTTTAAAGTATACAGATAAATTGGCAAATAAATAGTTGACAAGTATGCTTTTACAATGGCAACATTGTTACTTAGCAAATTTTGCTAAAGCGTAGACCGAGAAGTAAACATACATAAAAAGTGAAAATGTCGTAAAACGGAACAACCTATGCGTGGACTCTAGAATTCGTAAAAAGGCAATACGATAATAATTATCATGACCGAGTGTACCGTTATCTAAAAAGTCTAAATATTGTGACAGTGTCAGTGACAATTTACTTAGAACGGCACGCCAATCACTTGTCTATTTACTTCTCTGTCTTCGTCCTGAAGTCTTTTTTGTCAATTTGACGGCGTTGACTCTTCGAAAGGATACAGATTACAAATGGACAAACCGGGTATTTATTATAGTACTGCAAAATATTGTCAATAATTCTCAAACCTGTCAGATATGTCTGATTTTGAGCGCAAAATTGGTCTGGGCCGCCTCTGCTTGTATCGAAGGCACCTTTGGCGTTTGAACGTGCCAAGAGGCGACGTCACCTCCTCTGGGGGACAGATCTGAAAGGACACAAGCACTAAGTATATAATGAATTATCTTTATTAGTCACCTATTAGTAGTAGTATTTTACACAAACAGAAAGCGCTCACCTGATGAGGCATGTGTAAGAGGATTTTTAACCGTAAAAATGTATTGACCTCTAATGTTTTACCTTTGAAATTATCTCAGCCTAACAATAAAAATTTAAGAAATTAAATATCACGTGTCTCAAATGCTGAAGGAAAACATCGCGAGGAAACCTGCGTACCAGATAATTTCTTAATTCTCTGCGTGTGTGAAGTCTGCCAAACCGCATTGGGCCAGCGTGGTGGACTATTGGCCTAACCCTCTCATTCTGAGAGGAGATTCGAGCTCAGCAGTGAGTCGTATAAGGGTTGATAACGACCATAAAAATAAAAAAATCCTTCCCACGCGTATATGCGCGCCTCGTTTGCTTTAATCCGGCTCGAAGGGCCAAAAAGGTTCGAAAAAATTTAAGCAATCAAAGATCTAGATTTTTATGAAATTCAGTCTGTCTTTTAATTTAAATGTTTTTTAAAAAAACATTACCTGCGCGGTATTCACATATTCTTTGTCCTCAACTCGCGTCCGCATTCGGGGTTCTTGGTACTGCGGCTGTTTACTGATTAACTCCGTACTGGGCTCGTGGTATCTGATGGAGAGATAGGAACATTAGTCTTAGGGTCTTGGAGAATAAACTGTGTTATGAAAAATTTAATTAAAAAGCGCCATCTGTAGTACTACACTACTAAACTACGACAAAAGTAAGCCTAGCGCCGAATCCGTTTGGTCTTCTATCTTTTCTTAATCTAGTAAGATTAAAGCATCTCTGTGTTGGCGTACTCCTCCCTGCTCACGCTGAGTGAGAGTCTTGTACGACTGTACGTTGTCTTTATAGTCGCTGCAGTTGTAGTGCGGTGCGGCCTGGTGTTGGCGTACTCCTTTCTACCCACGCTGAGGCACTTGAGCGGCGTCTTGTACGTGCAGTCGTAGTCGCCGCAGTTGTAGTGCGGTGCGGTCGTTAGAGCGAATGCATGGCGTCACCTGGTGTACTCCCTGGTGTTGGCGTACTCCTTTCTACCCACGCTGAGGCACTTGAGCGGCGTCTTGTACGTGCAGTCGTAGTCGCCGTAGTCGTAGTGTGGCGGCTCATCTTGGAACTGCGGCGGGGGAGCGCTTGCCTGCACAGAATATCCATATATGGTATCGCCGCTTTTGGTATAGCCTTCTCACGTCAACACTACGGATTAATAAGTAGTGCATGTAGTAACTGCGGGTAGTGCACTCGCAACGACAACTCTAAACAGACTAAATCGTGGCACAAGGGACGATACCTGGAGACTGAAGATATGTGTTACGCTATAAGTAACTGGTGTAGTAAGTAAGGTAGTCTATAGAGTTGTAACAATGGTGATATTGTGATATAGCAAATTTTGAAGATCCACAACTCCAGACCCTCATTTGGAGATTTGTCCATTCGGGCGATTTGTCAAAAAAAAACTTTTGGACAAAACATCTAAAAATATTTTTATATACATATTAATCACAAGCTCTTAGACCACTAGTGCCGTACTTGGAAGTGTATGCCGACGCGCGGGTGCGGATGCGGGTGCGGGTGCGGCGCGTAGGGCGGCGGGGGGGAGGGCGCGCCGTCCTGGAACTGCGGGGGGGCCGACACGTAGCACTGCTCCAGCGCGCTGCCGTTGTTGGCCTGCCACGACGCGTACGCTCTGCACATTGAAAGTATTCCACATTCAAAATTAGGTTTCAGGAATGGGATACAGATATTTTTCCGACGTAGTTTGAAATGAATTTTTAATGTCATTGTGGGTAGTCATATTTTAACCATTCGCTGCCCAGTATTTTATCGAAAAGCCCGTCTGCGTTGAAGAAGCCGACAGTCAGGGAATGCGGTTTTAATCTACCGTTGTGAGCCATTTAATAAAAACTTTATATTCCTCTATAACGCGGAGCATGATACTGTGCTCGCCTATTGCCCTTAGTTTACTTTATATTTTTTTACATGTCACGTAACGGATACGATGGGCGACGGGTCGTCCATTTAGGAGTCAAGTGGTTAACGTTTAACATCCCCAATAAACTACTCACGAAGTTGATCGAAGTTAACCGAATACGACAGTGTAGGCAGAAACTTGAGCTTCACTTAATGCAACCTCACCTCACCTCACTCGACTTTCGAATGTTATCGGTTTTTGTCCCTAGTCAAAGACTCAAAACAATCCGAGGTTCGAACACCAAGCGCCTCGTTACACACTTACAAACTGTCGCTACTCTGTTCACATCAGGTATTTGAGACTTACATTCGAATTCGACAGTCGGAATCGTAGTATCGTAGATATTATATCTTTGTGTGTGGACAGTACTCGCTCGTCCTCTCTGCCTCCTGTCTTAAGAACGTAGACTGAGAAAGTAATAGACGAATACATATCTTAAGTATGTATTCGATAAGATATTATAATAAGTATGTATTTGATTATTGCTCTGTATCACATTATAATCTTATGTGACACAGAGCAATAATCCGGCTCGAAGGACCAAAAAGACTTAGGAAAAATAAGCAAACGAAAATCCAGAATTCTGTAAAACTCAGAGTGTACTTTATTTTAAATTGTTATTTTAAACAGTAAATTGTCTCTTAAGTGACAGTCAGAGAGCAAACATAACAAACCTGTTTCTCTCATGGTGCGCGGTAGCATTGTCGCGCGCGTGCGGCGGCGCGCTGCGTTGCGTGTAGTGGCCGCTTGAGCCGCCTGAGTCACGCGCGAACGATGACCCGCAGCGACTGGAACAAAGCACATGTGTATTTGTATTATATATAGTACGCAGCCGATAAGTTGAGCTATGTATTGTACCACACTTTTGAATGTTTGCAACGTACGGTGAGTAACCATAGTACAATCAATTGACACCATTACAATCGCAAGTGAAAACACGGAACCTAATACTTTGGTTTATACCTAATTGCAACTTGCCTGGATCTAGGTAGGTATACCTTAAAATACACTGTAAAATATAATTCGGATTTCGCGGATGTCGATTTTTAAATTTCTACTAAAATTAACTATCTATTTTACGTTAAAAGTAGCGAAAACGAGGTAGTGGAATCACTTCGGTGTTGCAACAAATACTTATAAAAGTTACTTGAGGACTGTGCAACATCACTTGATAAAGGTGAAGCACCGCCATATAGAGATCGCGTTACATCTACTACTAATAATTCATTACCTGTTGTATGATTGGTAGTTTTCTTCACCAGGCGATGGGTGTTCAGAAAAAGCGTCGCAGGATGACATGAGGGAGGAGTGATTCGATCTAAAACATAAGAAAGTAAGTAAATCAATGCAGGGCTGGGATTGGGCACATAGATAACTCACGCTAACTAAAAATGGATTGTTGTGAGAAAATTCAAAAGGAATATTGAGAAATAATATATCACAGTTAGATTGACAAAGAAACAAGTCGGCTTAGAAATAAACTATTAGTGAGTTACTTAACTCTTGAAATTTAGAAAATATATCATAGTTTATTATCAAACTATAAATATATTATTATGGAGGAACTCACCTAGTTCCTTTAGAAGAACAAGACGCAGTACGATGGTGAGCAGAATGCCGCCTCCGTCTCGGGGACCGTCCTATTGACTCTGTTCCTACTACCACGTTCACACTACAACATAAAAAAGTAGGGTATATTGTAGGCCGAAGGCCGCGCGTTCCGTTTTTTGTGCATCGGTAAAATGCCCAGCCGTAGCCACGATCAGAGGCCATATCAGAAACCACCGGCCGAAGGCCGGTGCACAATAAAGTGCGCGGCCGAGGGCCGCGCGTTCCGTTTTTTTTGCATCGGTAAAATGCCCAGCCGTAGCCACGATCAGAGGCCATATTACAAACCCCCGGCCGAAGGCCGCGCGTTCCGTTTTTTGTGCATCGGTAAAATGCCCAGCCGTAGCCACGATCAGAGGCCATATTACAAACCCCCGGCCGAAGGCCGTTGCACAATAAAGTGGGCGGCCGAAGGCCGCGCGTTCCGTTTTTTGTGCATCGGTAAAATGCCTAGCCGTAGCCACGATCAGAGGCCACATCACAAATCCCCGGCCGAAGGCCGTTGCTCAATAAAGTGGGCGGCCGAAGGCCGCGCGTTCCGTTTTTTGTCCATCGGTAAAATACCCTGCCTTAGCCACGATCAAAGGTCATATTACAAACCCCCGGCCGAAGGCCACGCGTTCCGTTTTTTGTGCTTGGGTAAAACGCCCAACCTTAGCCACGGTTGGAGGCCCTATCACAAACTCCCGGCCGAAGGCCGGGCTATAAAACAGTGCGCGGCCGAAGGCCGCGTGTTCCGTTTTTTGTGCATCGGTAAAATGCCCAGCCGTAGCCACGATCAGAGGCCATATCACAAACCCCCGGCCGAAGGCCGGTGTACAATAAAGTGCGCGGCCGATGGCCGCGCGTTCTATTTTTTGTGCATCGGTAAAATGCCCAGCCGTAGCCACGATCAGTGGCCATATCACAAACCCCTGGCCGAAGGCCGCGCTTCGTTTTTGCTTGGGTAAAATACCCAGCCGTAGTCACGCGTTCCGTTTTTTGTGATTGGGTAAAATACCCAGGGCCGCGCGTTTTTTGTTCTTGGGTAAATTGACCAGGATAAAAGGAGGACTTTTCATACAAACTTTTAACCCCTATTTCACCGCCTTCAGATTTTATTTTCGTTATAAAAAGTATACTTTATCCTGCTCCGTATTATATTCTCATACCGTGCTAAGTTTCATTTGAATTCATTCAGTAGCTTCAGCGTGATGCCCGGTCAACAAAAAATACGGACAGACAGACAGACAAGAAATCGAAATAAATATTTTGTATCGATTGTATAATGCCCTCTAATAATTTTTTATGTACAGTTTAAAATATCTTCTATGTACAGAATTTGACAAAAGTATAGATTATGAGACAATGTGACTATTTAAACACAAAAAGAATTATTCAGTTTGAACCTGAACTTTTAAGTAGTTCCTGAGATTAGCTTCGTACGTTCAACCAAATAAACAAACAAATTGGTCAGTTGAGTATAGAATATGTGCCTTAATGTCGATATTACACAGTTTTAGTGGAAAACTCGTTTCTCCAAATAGCGCCTGCGAATCAATTTGAGCAATCCGGTTTTTTCAAGATAACTTTTTTTCTATCTGTCCGATCTTAATGAAACAAAGCCTATATGTTGCCCTGAACTTTGCTTAATCTTTTTGTGAAAACTGCATCAGAATCCGTTCAGTAGAACCAGAGAATAGCGCGAACATACAGACAGAAGGACAGACAGACAGACAGACAAGAAAATTAAAAAAAAAGAATTTTGTATTCTATTGCTCATTTCTAATCGCCCTAACTTGATTTTAGTTAAATTTGGTCAAAGTATAGACACTCGATTTCTAGTCTTTTATTAGTATTAGTAGTCTATATATAGTATAGATAGATAGATTGTGTATACTCACTGTTCAGGATATACGTGCGCTTGAGCGTGCAAGTCAGGCAGTGATTTGTGACTATTGATATTTGTGCTATCATCTTCGCGGGCGCTCGGTTGCGAATGAGAATTTGATCTGAAATGTTTATATCTTTTCATTTTTCACTGCCATTTATATTCAGAAACATTAAAGAAAGCAACTTCAATCAATGGTTCTTACGATTAATATGATAATCTAATTTATTTAATAGAGTGAATAAAATCAAAAGTTTTAAGATAGTTCATTCTAAATTATTTTAAATAAGTTGTTCAATTTATTCAATATTTTTATTTTTATAATTAACTATTCTAATCTACTTAAAATGATGTTATAAGTGAAGTTTGATCAAACCTTATATATCTAGGTGCGGAGTGAGCATATTCAGCAGGAGGACTGATGGCACCCAACTGGTCGCCGCTGCGGGAGATGTCATCTGGTAACTGATGCGGGCTCGATTGGGGGCTTGCTGCAAAAGATACATTATGGTGGGCTAAGTCAAACGCTTTCGACAAATCCACAATATATTTCTGTCTGTACCAAAAGCTTCGATATTAAATTCGAGTCCAATATAATTAAACTATTGAAATTTTTGTTTACTGTATGCAAATAGTTACTACCAAAATAAAAACAATATTTTCAATTATTATTAATTTATGAATAACTTTGGAGTAATGCAAGGGTGGGTATTAAGTCCGAAATTATTTACATTTTATAGAAATTTGCGAATAACGTATGTAAGCTAGAAGTAAATAGATTGAAGCAATTTATCAAAACACTTACGTATTGAATATGTGCTCTTGATTATAACTTCGCTAGGCCTCTGACGGGGTATTACGAATGACTCCGGAAAGAAAACTCTCGCATCCGCAAAATTCATTGGTCGAGTCTTATCTTCCGATTTCTGTTTGGAACCGGAAGTTCCGGAGGAGGAGGTTCCGGAAAACGTTCCAGACGTGTGCTGCGAGCGCGGCACTTCTCGTTCGGGATACGAGTCTTTTAGCCGGCGGGTTTCGGAGAACATTTTTTGCGCTGAAAATACAATATTTTCATAAGGTTTAATGAAGTTTTCAATCGAGATAAAATTAATAACAATTTAGTGCGCCATTTGCTTCACTCGTCACTATTTACTAAAAAAATATCTATACTGGTATTATCAAGAAGTAAAGTTTGTGGTAATGTAGGGGGTATATTCTCTGGATCTACTGAACCGATTTTGAATTTTTTTTATCACTAGAAAGCCACGTAACTTGTGAGTGTCACAGGCTATTGTATCCCCGTATTATCAAGGGAAATCACGGGACTATAGCTTAGCAACTTCGTTCGTAACACTCCCGAGGGGCCGCGCGGGCCGGGGGGCATGTAGCGATGAATGAAAAACCCACAACTGAAGCGCCTAACTTCGCCGCACGTACGATTTCACGCCCGCGCAGTCTTTCCCCCCGTCGCCCGCATATCACCTACGAACTTGCTAGACTATAGTATTATATAGGTACTCACAGACATAAGCCGGTGAGTACACATTCTCCCTGCTGTCGGAGTGCTCCAACAATCTCCGCAAGGTATTCTGCAGCCCCTCGCCCGCGCTCACGGCCCTCCGAGCGCTGGCTATCCGCGTTGTTGCATCTGAAATTATACATATACGTAGCGGTTATAATTCGCTTGATATTATATTGAATTATTTATTTAGCAACTACCTACATAAATCGACCACCTAATCCTAAATATTATAAAAATGAAATAAAAAATATATACTATTGTACCCTGGCGGAAATAAAAAAAAAATATTTTTTTTTAACTATTTTTGATCATACAAGTCTACGAATTTACTTTAATTCTTACGAAATAATATTCATTCTCTACCAAGAAATGCAACACTATTTAAGGGTAATAATGGCGGATTGATGACGTTTTCAATGCAGTAGTCAATTTGACGTTTGCTGTCAATTGTCATGTCATAGTTGCATTAGGGACGCCATCTTGATTTATCTCAAAAACTTGGGTTTTAATTTTATTTATTACTTTTTATTTCGTTAGATTTATTCACTTATTTAGATTTTAATAAAATCATTGTATTTTTTAAATTTTAATGGTACGGGGTACAAGATTGGACCTGAAATGGACCATCTCTTTTCCATTATATCTAAAAACTTGGCTTCGTAGAATTCGTCCGAATAGTTCATTGGTAAAGTGTATATAAGGCTGTAAGGCTGGCAGTATATGCCGTATGGCAATACTGATTCTGGAACCTAAATAAATCCGATTTTAGATTGTTTAAGGGGACAATCTAAAATCGCAGCAGCGTCATCTATGGGTATAACGAGAAACTTACAAGGGTTGCAGCAGGCGTCATTGTTGAGCGCGCCGGAGCTGACTAGATGACAGCCCCCGGCTGCTATCGCTTGACTGAGACCGCTGCTCACCTGTGAGATTAATAGATAGTAAATTGGAAGCACATTTTGTGCAATAAGAACCTCAATAGTTCAACGGTAACAGCGGTCAGAGTCATCACCGAGGGCTGGTGGTTTGACCCCGCTCCGTTGGTCCATTGTGTTGAATTGTGTGTATGTGCGCCCTAAATTATTGTTCCTATTAAATGTGACAACACTGTTTATTTTTGCACTCTGGCAACTCTCTGTCGATATGTCACTCTTACTCTTTTACCTTTATATCATCGCCATGTCTTAGCTAATATTTTTCTCCAAATTATAAATTACATTAATTGTTGTATTTTATAAATGTTAAATATTATAAAATAAATGTGATTCAAGCTCAAGAAGATGTTTTATTGTCTATCTGCCCCCGTGCCAAATTAAAACACATTGTCGTACCAACTCTTAAAAGTCTTTCCCGATTTGTTGGAGGAAAAAAGGAATATTAGTCATACTTAAAAGTTATAGCAAATATATATTTTTCTTTTAAAAGCATGTCAAAGTCTAAGTTTATTAATTTCAATTAGGCTTAGTTTACAAGCACTTTCGATACGTCAGGTAAAATAATATTATTCGATAATGGTGATAATATTTGGTCGAAATCTTGAATTTAAAGTTACGAGAGTTCCATGTGTTTACTAAAGGAATATCAGCACAGTACTTGTACAGTAAATGTAACTTATCAGTACAATACTTCAAATATAACATTTGAAGTATTGTTACGATTGATACGCTAAACTTCCCAACCCTACAGATTGTCATTGGTGATTAGTCCGTAAAGTTCCGCTAACTATAAGAAGGCCTCTAATTAAATAAACCTCATAAGAAGGCTCAGAGTCACACAGCGGGCGATGGAACGAGCTATGTTAGGAGTATTCTGCGTGATCGAATCAGAAATGAGGAGATCCGCAGAAGAACCAAAGTCACAGTCAGCTCAACGAGTTGCGAAGCTGAAGTGGCAATGGGCGGGGCACATAGTTCGAAGAGCCGATGGACGTTGGGGTCCCCCCACTAGTAAGCGCAGTGTTGGCCGACCCCCCACCAGGTGGACTGACGACATCAAGCGAGTCGCAGGGATTCGCTGGATGCAGGTGGCTCAGTATCGTGATGTTTGGAAGTCCCTACAAAAGGCCTATGTCCTGCAGTGGACGTCCATCGGCTGATATGATGATGATGATGATGATGATGATGATTAGTCCGCCGTTAATGTTACTAGAATCGGAAACAAAACTGTATTCATGCAAATGTTTTAATTGAATAGAATTACCCTCAAAGGCAGTTCCTGTTTCCGATCCAGTACAGTTTCAGACTTGACGTAGAACGCTTTGGACTCCGCCAGCAGTTCCACCGCGGACTTCCTCTTCTGCTGCTGCTGGGGCAGGAGCGAGCGCGGCTGCGCCATGTCCTTCTTTCTGGGGAGTTTGAAGCTGGCGAACAACGAATCTGCTAGACGGCGTCTGAAAACAGATTCATAACAAGAAACTGGGAACATAATTTTTCCTTCACCGTTTGAGACGTGATATTAAATTTCCTAAAATGCACATTATGTGAAAAGTTGGGCTTTGGAGGTGCATGCCCCGTACCGGAATCGAACCTGCACCCTCCAGAAGCGGAGGCAGAGATCCACTGGGCTATCACGGCTTTTTCTATCACTTCAGTTTCATACTTTATCTTTAAACTAATACTCGTATTATAGAGAGGTAAAGTTTGTGGTGTTGTAGGGGTAATCTCTGGATCTACTATACCGAGTTTGAAAATTCTTTTACCACTACAAAGGCTGTATTTTATGTCACGGGAACGGGAACTATACGGTACAACCGCGGGGCGTCGGCAGGTACGAGTGAAGTGAGTTTGTTTGTATATTACGCCAAATAATTTATAAAAATATTTCACCAATCTGAAGCTACATTATCAGCGAGTAACACAGGCTACGTTTTGTCCCCGCATTTCCACGAGAATTGTATATACGCAGGTGAAACCGCGTAGCGTCCGCTATTAACTACATAAAAGAGTGATAAGATAAGCATTGATCAATGATTAATCAATGCTTATCTTATAGCGAAAAGCTTCGACCAACATCTTATGAAGCTTTCACTTAACTGTTGGATCAAGAGTCGGATACAGAAGGCAGTGATTTTTGAGACGGCGCGTATTGTGAGGAGGTTCCTCACTCTGGAGCCCTGACCACCAGTTGCTTGGGCACTCAAATGTCCCGCAGCGGGAGGGTTTTTTTTGATAAATTTTTAACAGTGTTTTGTATTATATTTAAAAAAAAAATTAAAAATAAAAAGCATTGTTAAAAATTAAAAAAAAAAGAAAAATAAATAAATGACAGAAAAGCAATGCTCACCTAGGTGGCGATTCAAAGGATCTGGAGTAGGCACTCAACGTAGTCGCGTCCTCGAACTTCTTCCTGACCTCCTCGACCTTGGACCAGCCCGACTCGACGTTGAGCCGCCTCGTCAGCGTGGCGCTTTGTGCCGCATGCTTCGCGAGCTCCTCCCGCGTGCGCTTCACCGACACCTCAGGTATGGCATCCCGGTGCCGCCCGGTGCGCGCCTCGTGGCATCGCTCGATGAACTGCCGCCTACGCGCCGAGAGCGTCGCCGACTCCTCCTCGTCGTCGAAACATCTGCCGAAAACATAGACAATCTTCAATTGAAGCCTCAATAACTCCACGGTTTAGAAACTGGTCCAGTTAGGTCGGTTCAATTTCGAGAAAGAGGTAAACCGCCAAATCTATCTCGGCTGAGCTGCATACGGGAAACTTCCGCGATATCTTTTCGTTCGAAATTCCTCAGTGCCTGAAGACAAAAGTCTTTGAACAGTGCGTGTTGCCAGTGATGACCTACGGTTCTGAGACTTGTTGGTAATGGTGATGGTGATGAGGATGATGATGAAAGGATATGAATTCATCACCGAGTGGATGGACGCGACTGTGGATGCACTCCGCGGTCATCATTTACCTAGCAGGCTGCGTGAGGTGCGAGCGGCACGGCTGGTAGCAGGAGAGCGCGGCCATTTCGCGGGACGCGACTGTGGACGCACTCCGCGATCATCATTTACCTAGCAGGCTGCGCGAGGTGCGAGCGGCACGGCTGGTAGCAGGAGAGCGCGGCCATTTCGCGGGACGCGACTGTGGACGCACTCCGCGATCATCATTTACCTAGCAGGCTGCGCGAGGTGCGAGCGGCACGGCTGGTAGCAGGAGAGCGCGGCCATTTCGCGGGACGCGACTGTGGACGCACTCCGCGATCATCATTTGCCTTCCGCCTCCCGTTCTCCGCCTCGCACACGTTCAATTATCTGTAACAAGACAACCACACTTCAGAACTCTGTACAAGCTACCAAGTATCGAGAAAAATTTTGAAATAGATAAAGCAATCGACTACGCTACGGCAATCTGTCTACCCGTAAACTCAAAAGCTACTGAACGGTATTCATACGAATTTTATAGAAATATGTTATGATCGATTGATCGTTGAAAATACTACCAACTTTTTTGATGCGAAAATCTAGGCGGCTCGCTCGTTTCTAATTTCTAATATTTTACTTTATCTATTTGCCTAATGGTGTTTCGAATAAATACAATTACTTGTAAATAGGACGATAGTAAGCTAGTCTACGTCGTCACTATTATTATATTCTCAAGAAGGCTTCATTCCTATTCTACCATCATTGACAAAGTTACAATTAGAAACTTATGTAACGGGCATACATAATACGTGGTAATTGGTATAATTTTCACACACATAGATAATAGGTACATTGTCCTAAATGTCCAATGACCCGTGTACTTGTTCTAAATAGTCCAAACAAGGATGTAATTTAGGCGTTAGTTATAATATTAAGGTGTGTCAAGTAGTGCCGCGGAATATTCAACCTTCGATGTAGGTATTCCAAATTAAAGTTAACTCGTGAATTCTAATTAACTTAACTCCTTTCTATTCTAATAAAAAACCCTCAAAAATCTCAGCCATTTATTATAGGTAGATATATTATCGTATAAGGTACTAATACGAGTAATTTGTTAAATACCTAACACTGTTCACAAATCTATACTAATATAATAAAGCTGAAGAGTTTGTTTGTTTGTTTGATTGATTGAACGCGCTCATCTCAGGAACTACTGGTCCGATTTAAAAAATTCTTTCAGTGTTAGATAGCCCATTTATCGAGGAAGGCTATAGGCTATATATTATCCCCGGATTCCTACGGGAACGGGAACCACGCGGGTGAAACCGCGCGGCGTCAGCTAGTAATAACTATAAACTAAGAGGTCAATTACAAACCAATGCTGATATTATAATTAAAGTCAGTCAGAGAGTTATTACTTTAGCTTTCAGTGGTTTTTAGGTCAGGTTTCAGCCAAAAATAAGGCAAAAGACGGAAAATATTTGTAGATATTTACGGGTATGCATGACCAAAGTTTTGTCAAACTTCCCGCAAGCTTTGTGTAAAACTTGCCAGGAATACTTTCGAGAAAGTCCTGAAAGTTTGTATTGATGGAGACCCTACTAATAAATAGTGTAGCGAATAAATTTGCGCCAATAGGCCGTAGACCGACCAATTATATAGCCTAGTTAAGTTTAAAAACATGGCCTTTGGTGAATCTAAATTAAAAGTATCAAAATCAAAATTAATAAAGTAGGATTTAGGTTCTTTCTGCTTAGAGGAGCTGGCAATAAAATCAGCAGTAGCTCAGTATTATAGAGCTTTTGAAGCCCAGACTTTCGTTGTTTCATTTTCGGAAATCAACAAAAAGTAAAGAAATATCCAATTTTTTTTTAGATAATATGCCAGAGTGGAGCACAAAGTCTGATCTTGACTTCTAGAGAGGGAAATTTCCAAAACAGAGGGAACTAGATCAGATTACCCCATTGACTGCGATCTCACCTGGGCCTGTAGCCATGTGGCACGTCGATTCTCTTTCTACAAACGCTAACGCTTCGAAAACTAAAAAATATGTATGGAAATGACATTCGCTATCAACATGTCGCGTGACCTAGTAATCGATCGCATCTGTCATTCGCATACATTATTTTAGTTTTCGAATCGTTAGCGTTTGTAGAAAGAGAAGAGAGTGACGATGCAGTTTAAGATGGAAGCGAGCTTATATGAAAAAGTACATCTTTGTCCGTTGGGTGATAACTAGCCACGGCAAAATCTTATCACCAGACCAGACTTGAACCAATTTAGGAAACATTAAATCCCAATCTGACCCATGCTGGGACTCGAACCCCAGGACCTCTTAGTACCACAGCACTACAAACTGCGCCAAAGAGGTCGTCAAAAATAATTCCGCTAACAAAGCATCACAGCTCCAGTAATACTGTGGCATCGCGTGGCAAAAGCTTTTACCCAAAACACGCACTCGCTTAATTGTCCATTTAGTGTAATTGACATTGGTTAATTAGGTGAATTTGCCTCGGCCGAGCATGAGGTGAAAACTAAATCTATTAGCCTAAAATATCATATACTAGCTGACGCTGCGCGGTTTCACCCCCGTGATTCCTGTTGCCGTAGTAATACGGGGATAATATATAGCCTATAGCCTTCCTCGATAAATGGGCTATCTAACACTGAAAGAATTTTTCAAATCGGACCAGTAGTTCCTGAGATTAGCGCGTTCAACCAAACAAACAAATAAACAAGCAAACTCTTCAGCTTTTTATTATTAGTAGATAGATACTTTTTACTTTGCAATAGAATATTTTCGAACTAACTGTAATAATATCACTGTTCCTGGTCCTGAGAAGTAGCTAAAATAATGATGTAAAATGATCGAAATGTTGATTTTGATTAATATCTACTGAGCGAATTTTGGTCATGTAAGAATATGTCATTTCAAATTCCAAAAAAAAAATTGTTTAGTTATGTAGGTCAAAGATTTTATACTATAGATACCTAATAGATATATCACTAGCGAGTCGAAACTGAAGCGAAAAAAAAGACGGTAAAAATCCGTCAGACATCCAACATTTGGACGGTGCTGCAAAGTTTGTGTGTACCTAAGTGTTTTTCAGATAGCATAGGTACGGTGACAGTCGCCTGTATGACGTTCATAATACGTATACTATTGGACGAACTGTCACCCGCACCATTCTACATGAAACGAACTGTAGTTTCAATGATTTCAATGACGTAATATGGAAACGCGCTGACTAATATCAATACTGAGCCGCTCCTATCCTAAGGTTCTATTAGTTAGGTTAACGGTCACGAACCCATTCATACTTGATACTCTTATTTCATAGCACGACTCTCATTGTATTGCAATAATTTCTCATAATATGTAACCGTCTTAGCTGTTGACTGGAAAAAGTGTGTAAGTGGAGATGTACTTTCGATTTCTTATAGAACTTTCTAGGTTAACGTACTCCGTGGAGTTAGGGTTGCCACTAATATCAATTATAGAGTCCTTGTAAACAGGGTAGCGACTCTATCACTATCACTAGCGCCCCAATTCAACGGACAAGGTAAGCATCTTATAGAAGAGGGTGCATGGAGCTTAGAGATACACAGTTCTCCAATGCGAGTTGAGGGGTTTACCTACCTATAGAGAAAATGTTTGATTTTGTAACGAATGTATAAGATATTAAATAATGAACTTCTTTCTTCCATGAAATACTCTGTAAAAATTCTCAGCCCCAAGAGGCGAGTGTTAACTATATTATATGCAAAAGGAGGAAGACATGGTCTGCAGTGATAATCACGTATTAAAATTAATATTATTTATAAAGTCTGTCTGTTTATACTTTATAGTATAACATACGTAGCCTCGATCTAAACGTGAGCTCAGCATTGCAAAAAAATTGTCGTAACATAAACTCTGCTTATTCAGAAACCTTGTGCACTACTTCCGATCATAAATCGAGATTATTTACCTACTGTACATCGACATAGTGTTTTACCATCGTGGTTCCCGTTCCCGTAGAAATACGGGGTTAATATATAGCTTTCCTTAATAAATGGGCTATCTAACACCGAAAGAATTTTAAAATCGAACCAGTAGTTCCAGAGATTAGCGCGTTCAATCAAACAAACAAACTCTTCAGCTTTATAATATTAGTATAGAATCTCAGATAATATTATAACCTAGTACACAAGTGCTATTAAGCAACAAAGTTAGCAGATATGTGTTCCGACACCCGACCTGCTAAATAAGCAACATTACAAATCACGCCATATTTGTTTATTTTAGTTACAACAAGTGAATATAGTTTTTACAATACTAGCGAACGCCTGCGGCTTTGTTCCAACATGATAAATGAACAATAACATCGTCTGGAACCACAGATTTAGGATGCTAAAAGCGTCAGCTTTTAGCGCTGTCTGTTCTGTGTCTGGAACAGGGGCGTAGCTACCGTCTCAGGCGTATCAATGATACGGGGCACCCAGACTACACTACAGGGGCCCTTTACGTGTGAAAGTATCAAAAATTAGTAAAATGTAATCCACAATGTCAAATTATCTGGTGCTTCCCAGAAAAAAACATAAAAAAACTGCAGAGTTTTCGCTTTAAAATTACAAAAGTAAAAAAGGATTCTCTTTTTTTTGCGTCAAGTGGAAACATCCCTACTTTTAGGTTAAGTCACTAACATATTTATTTTTGTTTCGTTTAGGAGAAATCCTTACCCTTAATTTGGGCTCTAATAATACAGGGCCTCCAAGGCACGCTACGCCACTGGTCTGGAACCCTTTTCACGCGAGTTCAACTCTTGTCCTGTTTTTTGTAGATTGATCTACCTACCAAGCTATCCTTAGAATCCTTAAAATGGATAAACTTCGTACGAGATCTGGCATAAGTAATATATACCCACATTGTTATTAATATCATACCAATTGGAACAATTCATTGGCACAATTGGAGCAGCATAGTCCAAATCATCTCCTTTAAGAAGGCATTTAAATTTAATCGAATTAAGTAGGCATCATTCAATTATTCTTTTCAGTACTACCTTTTTGAGGGCGGGTAAATGGCAGAGGCAAAAACGCCTAGAGGGTTTAGAAGTTGTTAGATGTTTTAAATTACAAATCATGAATCTGAAGGCACTTTTACGGGTATAATTTTACTGTTGATTCATATTTCATATAAGAAATGAGGTTATCCATGATAAACAAAAGTTTCCTAACAATCAGACCGTGACTAAGTGGCCATAATGCTATGAGCGCGCCTCGCGTACATCCTATTTTAGTGGAGAATTAGTACCAACTTCATAAAGATCTTAAATGCATTTATTTATGAGTAATTTCGTTTACGGACTTAGCTGCAAGGTTATTTTGAAACATGGTTCATTCTACTCGTGGATGAATATGTTTTTATTTTAAACAAAGCTTTCTAAGCTTACAATAGAGATAACAAAATGCGACTAAGCCCTCACTCGCACGAGTTATTTAAATGGACGTTAAAAATTTTCCGAATTTCATGAAATCATTAATTACATTCTCGATCAAGTCATCAATATTCTTTTTCAGTGCGCTTTAATTTGAGACCCCACTCAAGTATATTTGCACAACTTAACGGCTCAACCGATTTTCATCAAACATATCTATGAACACTCACCCGTAAGTTATCTTTAATACAAAAAAAAAAACTAAATTTAAATCGATAAAAACAAAAGATGACGTGGCAAGGCCGTCATATTAACTCAGTTCCTTTTGTGGTAATGCTGAGTAGAGTAATACCCCCCCCCCCCTGCACTTCTGTACCACACAGACGAGGAATCAGTTGCGTGGTTCGCCCATAATTTATAATGAGCAGAATATTGATCATAAGGTCCGATAAACTATCGCCGACGCAGTGCAAGCGAACTATTTCGCAAGTCTCCGATAAGCGCGGTCCGCTTTGCTGATTTATTCAACTGTGAACCAATAAACCTACTTTAATATCAACTTGCTGTGCCGAAGTGGTAGAACAAAGATCGTTTGTTACCATGCGCCCACGATGCACCACGTAATAACTAAACAGATTTGTTAGTAGAAGCCCAATTAGTTATGCCATTTATACCCTAACGCTTTTAGATTTATCTGTGCATATACCCATAAACCAAGTAAAAAAAAAATAAGTTTAAAACTTAAATCCGACTGCGTCTAGAAAGAACGAAACGAGAAAATAATTTTTATATAGTATGCGCATTATCATCTGAGTCGTCCGGTCATAAAAGTCAAAAAAGATAGGAATGTGCAGCGCGCCTACCTGCGCACCCTAATTATCGATAAACGGCTACCTGCGCACGTGCTAATGATGAGTCAATAATGATTTGGACGATTCTGATTGGTCGGTTTCTAATGTAATTGCATTGCGTATTTTTTTTGCTATAAATGTGTTTACTGCAATTAAATAAATACATTCATGTGTTACTCGTTGCGCACTATGGATACTAATATATAATAAATTTGGCAGAAGACGAAGATTCTGATGATGAAGACTCAGATGAAGATTAATTTTATTTAGTTAATAATTATATAATATGAAATATGTATTATATTAAATCAAATATTGTTAATTTTTTTAATTTTGTGAACAAGATACGATAATAAACTTTACTTATCGATAATATGTCTTTCATTGTTACACCCTTCACTAGACGGCTCCATAAGACCCATAAGTGCAAGCGAGATAGATATAGAGAAATGATTTATGGCCCTAAGACTCAGTTGTTAATGCTATTAGTATAGTAACCGAGAAATGCATAGATATAAAAACGACCAAGGCAGAACCGTGCTCCATGAACTGGTATACCGGTTTAATTTTTTCAACAATAAAGTCTTTCATCAATCCCTAATCCTTAGCTTTAGGGTGGTTTTCCACCAAAGATATGCTATGCAGCTATGCTGCGAAAATGTGAAATCTAAGCTACCAAAACATGTGACCGTTTCCACCAATACTAAGCTATGTAGCTGTGCGAAGAATGTGCTATGAAGATGCGCCTGCTCTGCTCTGCACAATAATAATCCACACGCGACGGCTCATAGCACGCATACTTCCATATAAAAAACATATCTTAGTAGAATCCGTTTCCACCAGTGATAAGCTATGTGCACCAATGAATGTGATTGGTGGATGTCAAACACATCCATAGCAACGTATAGTTGCACATCTTTGGTGGAAAAACACCCTTACCATAGTAATATATATATTCTGTAGTTTTATTAGTTTTTATAAAACTTAATGCCATGATTTTGTAAATCTAAATTCCTCAATATTCAATATTGCCGTTAAATGCGATAATACGAAATGATAAAGCTTGATTTACATATCTTATTCCTCTTCAACTTCGATCAAATTCAATCGAAGTCTCAAAGACATAGGACCTCAATAGAAACTTTACGAAACACCGAGAACTATTTTATCGTACTAACTTGTTTCCAAGAGAAATAACTCAAAGGAATCTTGCTCTATCCTTTACAATTACATTTGTGTATCTCGCTATATGAACCGGTCTGCGGTCGCCACTGTCTGCAGATAGTATCTTCAGAGAAAGAAAATATATTGTTTGTTGTTGTTTGAAAGTAAACAAGTCTGTTTATTATTAGTAAACATTATGTTTGTTTGTACGTGTATATGTTAGAAGAGAAAAAGAGGTAGATAAGTTACATAAAACCACATTCGATGTTTACATGGCACACACAAATTATTTCAGCGGAGTTGTCAATGGCGCGATGACAGTGCGGCGACTGAGCTCAGGTTTGCTAATTAGCATAGTTTTAACGTCCCACTTGCGGTCCGCGTATAACAACTATTTTTTCTTCTAACATTGTTGCGTGTGTAGATAAAGGTATAGGATTAAAGTTAGTTAATAGTCATTATAAGTCTCCTTCTAGAAGTCTATATGGCTTTGGATTTAGTGGCTAAAACTCACGTGATACAACGTCGTAGTAAGTATGCTCGGCTACTTTCGAACCCTTACGGGGCCCTTAGTAATGAGCTGGTTCTTGCAACGCGTCACGATCCAAACGTGAAATAAAATGATATCTCTTTCTATACAAAGAATACTAAAATCCGTTTGATGCGATGCGTCCGATACGTACTGTTCGGATCGGTGGAAGCGTACCATTAGATATAAGTTTCGTCTCTTCCTAGCCCTGAGAATCAACTTTACTAATATTGACATTAAGCCAAAATAATGTAGGGCACTAAAATTAACAGACGAAACCGATAGTAGTTACTAGTATGAGTAGTACGAATAAAACTGGAAATAAACAGGTTCGATTGTCTTCTGCTATGGTGGTGCAAGGTCGATCGGTTAGAAACTGAAGTTAAATTTAACCCAGTTGTTAAATTGACCGCGGTTAACCTTTATTTTTTATTCTTCTAACTAATTTTATTTTAAATCCATTTTTTATTATTAACAAAAAACAATGGACAAGGACGATGCAATGGCAACGTAGGAAAATTTTCATTTCTATAAAACACACCAAAGACGAACACCGTGTTGAAAAGAAGAGAGTGTTACTTTGCGTAAGTTCATTATGAATTATAATAATTCCAAAAAAAACCTGTAAGTGTGTATGTTTGTTCCTCCTTTGCGCTGCGGCTACTAAAGCGATTTGGCTGAAATTTTAAATGAAAATAGAATTTATTCTGGATTAACACATAGGCATACTTTTTATCCCGGAAAAATCTATGGTTCCCGCGGGATTTGCGAAAAATTTAAATCCATATCAACCCATATTCGGCTCACTGCTGAGCTCGAGTCTCTCAGAATGAGAGGGGTTAGGCCGATAGTCTACCACGCTAGCCCAATGCGGATTGGCATGACTTCACACACGCAGAGAATTAAAAAATTTTCTGGTATACAGGTTAAAGGTTTCCTCACGATGTTCTTCCTTCACCGTTTTGAGACACATGATATTTAATTTCTTACAATGCACACAACTGAATTTTTAAATTTAAAAACCAATATATTAAAAGAAAAAATTTGATTGTTTGTTTGCATTGAATAGGTTCTCAAACTACTGAACTGATTTGAAAAATTATTTCACTGTTGGAAGCTACACTATCCCTAAGTGCTATAGGCTATATTTTATTCCCGTATTCTTAGGGGAACGGGAATCAACGAGTGAAACCACGCGGCATCTGCTAGTGTAATAATAAAGATATTTTCTTTCTTTCTTCTTTAAAATTTGAAAGGTATAAGGACTTTTTACGCGGACAAAGTCGCAAGCCTCCGCTAGTATTAGATAAATATAGGCTGGCATTTGATACATAATAAGTAAGTTAACTTGTATACTACATATAACGCATATTAAATTGATATTAATTAAATATTACAACATGGTATGCATGTATGATCCACAAGGAAATAAATGCGTAATGTGGAATTGTCGGTCATTAAGCATATTATTATTGTTTACGATACGATGATGTGCCTGTGCGTATTTAATGTATGGAACAGACAGCGAGGCGGATGCTGTTTAAAACGGAATATGGCATATATAATACCGCTTGTATAGAGTTATATGTGGAGGCTCTTATGTTGAGCTGTAGCGGTGTATTACAATATATATATTTCTAGGTTATATGTATTTAGCGCGGACGCCCGGAACTCCGTCTGCGTGAAATTCTTTTCACAAATCCCACGGGAACCATGTTTCTCGGCTTAAGAAGTGTATTATCGAAAGGATAGTCTTTTTTCAGTCAAAATTTCACATGTAAACATTGGCCTTTATTATTGTGTAATGTATATTTTAATATATCTAGTTGGTAAATCTGCCTATTAAAGTAACCAACATATAAGGCAATATGGGAAGTGCGGACCTATGAAAATTTTGGGTATGAATTTTATGAAAATGTTATAAATAAATTGCGTTTTCTTATTTCCAAACGGTCTGAAGTTAGTAAGTTAGTGTTTTAGGCCCTTATTGCAGAGTATAGACGATATTCAACTCAAGAGTAATTTTGGGTATGAATTTTATGAAAATGTTATAAATAAATTGCGTTTTCTTATTTCCAAACGGTCTAAAGTTGGTAAGTTAGTGTTTTAGGCCCTTATTGTAGAGTATAGACGATATTCAACTCAAGAGTAATTTTGGGTATGAATTTTATGAAAATGTTACAAATAAATTGCGTTTTCTTATTTCCAAACGGTCTAAAGTTGGTAAGTTAGTGTTTTAGGCCCTTATTGTAGAGTATAGACGATATTCAACTCAAGAGTAATTTTGGGTATGAATTTTATGAAAATGTTATAAATAAATTGCGTTTTCTTATTTCCAAACGGTCTAAAGTTGGTAAGTTAGTGTTTTAGGCCCTTATTGTAGAGTATAGACGATATTCAACTCAAGAGTAATTTTGGGTATGAATTTTATGAAAATGTTATAAATAAATTGCGTTTTCTTATTTCCAAACGGTCTAAAGTTGGTAAGTTAGTGTTTTAGGCCCTTATTGTAGAGTATAGACGATATTCAACTCAAGAGTAATTTTGGGTATGAATTTTATGAAAATGTTATAAATAAATTGCGTTTTCTTATTTCCAAACGGTCTAAAGTTGGTAAGTTAGTGTTTTAGGCCCTTATTGTAGAGTATAGACGATATTCAACTCAAGAGTAATTTTGGGTATGAATTTTATGAAAATGTTATAAATAAATTGCGTTTTCTTATTTCCAAACGGTCTAAAGTTGGTAAGTTAGTGTTTTAGGCCCTTATTGTAGAGTATAGACGATATTCAACTCAAGAGTAAGTACATGAGTGCAGTGAGTTAGTATAAATAAAACTCAAGTTGTTTGAACTTCAATTCAAGTTCATTATTGAGGAACGTCTGTTTATACCCCATGCCCAGTGAGCATACGACAACGATTCCGATCATTATCATTGATATCTAACTGACTGACAAACCATAGAACAATTATACAAGAATTATAAGCGATCCCGAGCGCTTAGAGGGTACAATTTGGGTACAATCGCCTCGTAACTTCCCATGATCGGTGACGATTTACTCGCAGTGTAATCGCAGCTGAGTCGGTTTTTTGTACAAACATCAAAGAAAGTTTGACAGATGATAATAAACAAATACAAATACGCATGATTGTGTGGACAGCTGAGCAATGATAGTGGCAATCGTACCCCATCCTGTGACCGTTCATCATGGCCCATGGTGTAGGGGACCCATACTCTATAACATCGTATTGGAAAATCCCACTATAAGAGCAGTCTTCCCTCCTAATAAAAGAGGGATTCTGGGGCTTAGACTCGCCACGCTTCTCTAAAGACGGTTTGTGGGTGTACTAGCTTAAGCGTTTTATCTTTTTTCTGTGGTTTAGATTTTGTAACAATCGCTACCAGAATATGTCAATGATAATAGCCGTGACCGGCCTAACTTGCTCTCTGAGGCAAGGGACTGTAAAACTTCCCAACTCCTGGCTAAAAATATTCAAGTACTGAGAATTTCGTAAAATAAAGAAAAGACGGCTTTCCTTTCTTCTTCGAAATTTGTAGTTTACTAAAAGCCCGCCAACCCGCGATGCAGTAGCGTCGTGCGTCTAAGCTCTATATCCCCTCTTCTAAAAGAAAGAAGGCCTGGTTCTCTAGTGGGCCGTTAAATAGGACTATAAATGGTGAAAAATGTACTATAAATAATTTCAGTAGGTAGTATAAGCTCTGTAGCCGAGTGTACCGGGTTATTATCTATTCCCGGCACGGCGCGAGTGAGTTTAGATGTACAATGTGGGCACATGTACTTAGGTGTGTTTACACGTTGTTTAAGATGCGTCCTACAAGGCGTGCACTGTAGACACCAACGAGCGAACCGCCTGCGAGGAGACAGCGGTTACGTCAGTTATGGCCATAAAGGTAATGGGAGTCATTATCATTCATCATTAATCAACCCATATTCGGCTCACTGCTGAGCACGAGTGTCCTCTCAGAATTACAGGGATTAAGCCAATAGTCCACCACGCTGGCAGAGTAAAGATATATAAGATTGTATACTGTGACGCTGGCCCAATGCGGATTGGCAGACTTCCCACACGCAGAGAATTAACAAAATTCTCTGGTATACAGGTTTCCTCACGATGGTTTTCCTTTACCATTTGAGACACGTGATATTTAATTTCTTAAAATGCACACAACTGCAAAGTTGGGGGTGCATACTCTCACCGTATTCGATTAACTGATCCTATTAATTATTAATAATAAATATTTACTCGTAAAAGTGTACTAAAAAAATGCCTAAATTTATTCTAAATTTGCAAGTTTTCGCAAAAACTGTATTGGTTTATAAGCATAAACATCATAATAAATTATTGTTGTATGTAAAAATAACAATGTATTGTTGTTTGCAAGTCTCGCTTAAACTTAAAATTGACATCCCTTACAAAATTATTTTTTTTTCAAGTAAATATAAGGTATACTTAGTATATAAATTTCAAAAAACGGTAATTTGAGGAGGTAAGTCGATCGCTTCAATAATCACGAGTATTTCAAAAAAGCTTATTGCATTCAATGATTACTAATTATTTACTTGGCCCATTGGTCTAATACTTTGGCAGGAAAGAATCGAGAAAGACGTCTCGCACTAGAACTAGAGGGTCACGCTGCGTTTTGGTAGACACATACTGATACGACGCTATTGTGCAACGGAGGTACCAGATCTATTGTTTTTTTAAACTTCGGAATGCTGAATATGTATGTAAGTGTAAGACCGTGCTTTGTGACCAAAGTTTTTATATACAGTTAACAGCAGTTAACTAATTCTTTTTAGTTTTTTCTTAAGCTTCTATTTAAGAAGGTTTGACGACCTCTGTACTGCAGGTGAGTATGAGCGGGTACGATTTCTAGCTCGTGTATAAGTATTTGAGAAGGCTTCCTTTCAGTAATAATAATAATAATATATATATTTTTTGGAATGGCGACCCCGCACTAGTAAGCGCAGTGTTGGCCGACCACCCACCAGGTGGACTGGCGACGTCAAGCTGATATTCCTTTAGCAAATGATGATATTTTTTTAACCAGTTTAGATAGTAGTGAGGCCCCATTTTTTTATTTGCACCAGGGCTCTAAGTTGCCTGGCTACGCCACTGTTCACAATGTCTTACTGATTTACTAGGTTACACCGAATCACCGGTTAAATTCAATAGAAAATACACAGCCAGCGGATGTCCGTTTGTCCTTCAAACTGCTAGATAGATACGGTAGGTGCGTTTAGACGATTGACGAACTGTCATTGCAAAACATATACTATACTAGCAGACCCCCGCAACTTCGTACGCGTGAAATTCTCACAAATTTTAGGGAACCGGTGTATTTTTTAGGATAAAATTTTATATTCCATATCCTCCTCTATCTTCCAGTGAAAGTTCCATTAAAATCGGTTGAGCCGTTCCAGAGTTTAGCCCTGACAAATAAAAAGGCAGACAGACAAGGTTTAAAAACGCATGATTTTGAATTTAGTATCGTGTAAATTAAGCACTTAAAAGCGTACTTTAAGCTTTTAAACACACACACTTCAATTTTATTTATTTAGCCCAGTGAATATGACCTCTGCCTTCGATTTGGAGGCGTAATTTCGAATCCGGTCCGGGCATGCACCACCAACTTTTCAGTTGTGTGCATTTTAAGAAATTAAATGTCACGTGTCTCAAACGGTGAAGGAAAAACATCGCGAGGAAACCTGCATACCAGAGAAATTTCTTAATACTTTTACGTGTGTGAAATTTGCCAATCCGCATTGGGCCAGCGAGGTAGACTATTGGCCTAAACCCTCTCAGACTGAGTGGAGACTCGTGCTCAAAAGTTAGCCGAACATGGGTTGTTAATGATGGTGATGACTAACCCAACTGCTTATGAACCTAGCCAATGGTCTTTCGACTGTATACAATCTACAGTTACAAAGATCATCGGTATTCCAGACACGATGACTTTTAGCAATTGTAATCAATCAACATCAAATAAGGTATTCATTTCCGATGACTTATGGAGACACTGCGTACCGTAAGTAAGTATGTATGTATATGTATACTTAGACGGTATATTTCAATTGAAAGACGAAAACAATACCCTGGTACATCCTTTTATAGGTCTTTGGACAATAAGTTAATAGTACATTATGGTCGAAGCCGGAAGTAGAGCAATTTATGGCTGACTAACTAATATAAATTATTAAAACCATGAAACGCCACCAGAGGCCTTTTAAACTAAAAGCACAGTAAAATATAATTTTACTGTGCTAAAAGTGATACGACTAATTGTGGTAGTACGTTATCTTAGAAAAAAAAAGAAGGTGCCAGTGGCGGATTTGCCAGTAGGCTAAGTAGGCTGGAGCCTAGGGCGGCAGATTTTAGGAGGCGACATATTTCACTCAAAAAGTTTATCTTACAGAAATAAAGATAAAAAGTTTATCTTACAGACTTTTTTATAATTTGTTGTAAATTTTATTAGGAGGCTAATAAATGTATATAATATCTAAACTAATATAACATTTAATTTTAATATTTTATTCCTGATGTACAGTCCTAGTAAAATATTAAAAGTTGCAATTTTATCGACACAATTTAAGGTAATTGTATTGATTGCAAACTATACGATACCTAACGAATTTCAAAGTTCAGTAAGGACTACAAAACTTTAACAGCCTACTGGCGGCATATTTTAATATCCGCCACTGGAAGGTGCCTTATAATATATGAAGAATGTATATGCGATGGGTACAGGGCATAGGTATACATAGTCGATAGATTTCCACTTAAGATAAGGCGAGCCATGTGTGTCAACTATTTATAAAATAATTAATTAATATCATACTGTCGCTTATCACGCTACACCATGTTGATGGTGCCATGTGGATGTGGGACGTCCCGATTTTCAGCGGTTTCGTAACACGTCTCTATAAACCCGATTTTTAAATAACTTCCTTAGAGTTTAGACGGTAATTTCTGTGATACCTGCATCAAGTATAACGAATAAATTATATCTATACATATACTGTAATTATTTAATATCGCTATGACCATCCGTGATAGTCCAGTGGATATGACCTCTGCCTTCGATTCCGGAGGTCGTGGTTTCGAATCCGGTCCGGGGCATGCACCTTCACCTACCAGCTGTGAGCATTTTAAGAAATTAATTATCACGTGTCTCAAACGGTGAAGGAAAACATCGTGAAGAAACCTACCATAGACTTTTCTTAATGCTCTGCGTGTGTGAAGTGTGCCAATCCGCATTGGGCCAGCGTGGTGGACTATTGGCCTAACCCCCTCTCATTCTGAGAGGAGACTCGAGCTCAGCAGTGAGCCGAATATGGGTTGATAACGATGACCGTCCGACAATATTTTTATTTTTCAAATTTATGCTAAGTATTTATTATTACGCAAGCTTTCATTCAACTCGGCCATTTGGTCGTCTAGATAAAATCTTAGTATTGAAATGAAAATGAATTATAAAATAGTCAATAGAACTAAAATATTGAATGTTAGCGCTTGGCTAGGTAAGGGGCGTCATTATAATTTCAACAAGGTACACTCCGAAAAAAAAATAATAATTTCCCCGGCTGGGCAGATTAAGATTTTCTTAATTTGTCTAGGTCTGGCTGGTGGGAGGCTTCGGCCGTGGCTAGTTGCCACCCTACCGGCAAAGACGAACCGCCAAGCGATTTAGCGTTCCGGTACGATGCCGTGTAGAAACCAAAAGGGGTGTGGATTTTCATCCTCCTCCTAACAAGTTAGCCCGCTTCCATGTTAGACTGCATCGTCACTTACCATCAGGTGAATCATCCGGTAAGCAAATGGATGAAAGTAGACCCTACTTGGAATCTAGACTTCACCATACTGTACTGCCAAAGCTATATACCAATTTGCAATGCGCGAATTTGATCCTCGAGGTCATTGTAAGCCCATGTTATGATTTCATATTACAAGTATGTAAACAGATAACGTGGGAGCCACGTAACCGCAACACGGGACCACCTGTCGCCAGCGAGACTGTCGGCTCTAGATATTATACTTGCGAGCAAGTCGCCGGCAAAACAAGACAACCGGTTTGAGAAACGTTACGTTATGCAGCAATTCTCTCTTATGACTAATTTAGAGATCTGTAGTAATTACGGTTGTTACTAATTACCGATTTTCATTTTTATTTTCAATATTTAACCCATCATTATTAGTCTAATTCTACGTCTTACTACAGGACTAGGACTCCCTCCTTATATAAAAGTATTAGAAGCTTAGATCACGCTGCTCTGTGGGTCGGCGAGCTTATGGTTATATGGTAACTAGCGGACGCCCGCGACTTCGACCGCGTGGAATTCACTTTTCACAAATCCCGCGGGATCTATGGATTTTTCCTTTTATACTTTGTTTTAAATTTCAGCCAAATCGGTCAAAGTTGTTGCGGCGTTAAAGAGTAACAAACATCCATACAAACCGTTTTGACCGCGACTTGCTTAACGTTCTCTCGGCGGCACGAAGGTCTAACACCATCAACTTCTTAACTACTATACCTGATACATAAGGCGGGAGAATTTGTTTTGTATATGTGTGTTTGTACCAATGCGTTAATATCTGAATTTTCTGCTATCAGTCGGATTGTAAAAACGCAGCTTTATAAAGCATTAGCTTTTTAATAAGTGGTAAAAACTAAAAACCTACATATATTGCATATGACAGCCAGACGTACCTTTAAAGTAACCGTATGCTCTCAAATGGTGAAAGTTAGTTCTTTAAAATTCAAAATTCAAAGGTTCTCCACGCGGAAGAAGTCTCGAGAATCTGCCAGTTTACCATAATTACGATAATTATCAGGTAGGCAGTCCCTCGCGTACAATACACGCTCGCAGCTTCCACAGATCGATCTGCCGGCGCGTCGTCGCCCCGAGCAACGGTCCTGTTCATTCACCCCGCCCGCCGTACAGACAAACTCTATTCATAACGAATCGCATTCACTTCGCGCACGAGCATTACTTGCGCGCAATTAAAAAAGGCCTCCTTATTCATGCGCGCTTTTCCACTGGCGGGGAAAATAGTGAAATACTACAGAACTGGCGTAATGGCGTATGTGCCTTTGCAATGTAAAAATCTTTAAGTGCTTAAGGGATTGATTCATTGAACACGTCGGGTTATTAAATAAAGAGCAGGGGCCTTAGCCAAGTGGCAGGACGATTCTCTTTCTACAAATGCTAACGCTTCGAAAATTTAAAAAATGTATGGGAATGCTATTCACTATCAACAGCAGATTGATTGCGAAATTTTGACATGCGATTTTTGATGCCTTTATCGTCCAAACGGACGGTGAAATTTGTCATTGATATTTTTCGTTTTCCGAAAACCAATCTCAATGGACGTTAAATATATTATAATTTATTTTCGAGTAATTTGCTATAAATATTGATATTTTAGATGAATACCTGGAAATTAACATTTTTCACCCTATTATTTGGTAGGATGACTACGTTTTGTAGCTTAATTTCATTGTTGTCAAATAGCCTAATGATCGATGGAGACGTCACTACACTATCGATAAATATTGAAGTATGATTGATATTGAAAATTGGTTTGGCGAAAGCATTTTGTAAATATGAACGGCAACAAAATAAACTTCAAACTGACTGATTGTTACACAGGTCACGTGATCAAGTTGTTGATCGGATCTGTCATTCCATTACATTTTGTTAGTTTTCGAAGCGTTAGCGTTTGTAGAAAGACAATCGACGTGCTACTTGGCTAAGGTTTCTTTCTTTCAGTCCATTCATTTCAGCGTTCAGACTGCCTCTATACATAAATAAATCGCGTTCACTTCGCGTACGACCACGTATTACCTACCGACTTGCACCCAATTAGAAAAGCCTCCATAATCATGGGCGCTTTTCCACTGGCGGGGAAAATAGTGGAGCAAATACCTACTAGCATAATGGCGTATGCACCTCAACTTTGCAATGTAATAATTATAGCCACTGTCATGTAATGGGAGCTATATAGCACAAGTGCTACAATCGCTGCTTACGTGCGGTGGCATACCTATAATACTTTTTCTACGTTCATGATAAAACCGATAAAAGAATTAACAAAACTTGATAAATAATGTTTAATTCGCGTGGCTTCCTCGAATTTTGTATCGGCGTGGCCTCCTAGATTTGTCTCGTATATGGAAGACAATTGGAAAAAACTATTTAAAATTTTTAAATATGACCAATATTCCCGCTCCCTTCCAATCGGTCAAGTCATAGTCATCAAGTCGGAAAAGACTGTGTTATGAGTGGGTACGACTATAGTCCAGCGCAAAGATTACAATGTATCCAGCGGACGGGGATCGAACCACCAGTCACCACCTCGCCGGTTATGAATCCGACCCCTTTACCGCGACCGCCTTAAGTTACATCTAAGCAAAGACCTTTAAGTATAAGGTCTTTGCATCTAAGTATAAGAATTAGATAAAAAATACACACTTACCTACCTAATTTTTTTCAATTCGAAAAGTGTATTATATCCAATTAATTTTACACAAAACTAGAACATATAACACAACCACAATACAGCACGTAACACAACTTGTAAATTCATAAATTGTAATTTTGTGAACTTCCAAATTTCCGAAAATAATTTGATTCGAATTTCGAATTCGAAAACTAAACTTGTTTAAACCTGCACTGCAGGTTTATGCTGTAACAATTCTTGGCAGCGATGAGTCGCAAGTTCACATGTGTTTACATGACAATAGGTAGGTACTTAAACAGCTGTTGAGTATTGTATATGAGGCTTTGACCACAGTAAATACTTTACTCTGCTTTGGCTATTTAGATTATTGGTCAATGATAAGAAGTGAGTAAAATAATTATCTAGTCTATGAAAAAGTGTCCGCCGAAAAAGGTACGCTATCATCGACCTTATAAGGTCGATATATGTACGGTCAATACTATTTGTTATTTATCATTTAAATACAATCGGACATAGAATTTTCCACATTTTCGTTACCTCTAATCCACAAAAAAATACAGCATAACCCTATGCATTGTACCCTGTGGTTGTCAGATTTCCGGGACAATTTTTAATAGATCGATGTAAGGTTGTAACTTGTAAGGCGGTAGTCTATAATATTTTATAGCTGAAGGTTTAGTTTGTTTGTTTGTTTGGTTGACCGCGCTAATCTCAGGAACTACTTATTGGTCCGATTTGGCAAAATATTTCAGTGTAAGATAGCCCATTTATCGAGGGAGGTCGACATACATACATTCAACCGAACTTGGAACATCCTCGCTTATGAAAGTAGGCTAAAACAAGGGAAATATTATGTCAACCTACTTAGTAGATAGGTACTCATAAGTACAGGCAACAAGATTTCGTTTGAACAATGGTTTTGGTTCTATCAGTCAATGATTATCATTGCTGTCAGTCATGTTCAAGTTAATAGGTAAGTAAGTAGGTTTTGAATTTGCCAATAGAAGCATATGATTGGTTCTGACCTAATAATATGAACTTACTAACCATTTAACGCCTACACTAAATACACTTTATTATTCCCGTAGGAATACGGGGATAATATATAGCCTATAGCCTTCCTCGATAAATGGGCTAACTAACACTGAAAGAATTTTTCAAATCAGACCAGTTAGCAGTTATTTGCTGAGATTAGCGCACTCAATCAAACAAACAAACAAACTCTTCAGCTTTATAATTTTATTAAAGATTGATGAAGGTCTGGCCATCGCATACTTTAGATCTACAGATAAAATATGTTAATAATGAAAACTGTGCGAGAACAGTTACACGAGCGCTTTAAAAATCGATTCAGGGCAACGCATCGAGAGCAAAAAAAAAAGTCAGAAAACGCTACACGACACGCGGGAAGTGTTGAACGAATCGATTACATACACCCTATATATGGAAACTTGCCGGTGCGCTGTAGAAAGTGGAAAATCGATTTGAATACCTATTCGTATTTGTGATATAGGTGTAAACAGTATTTGCTGTTTATACAGTAGTTGCTGTATGCGACTAACGACATAAATCTCGTGACGAGAAATATACAAAATGTCAACCAATAACGGCGGAGTAATCATTTTTTTTCGTTAGAACACAACGAAACAGATTGCATATAGCAATATATCCGGTTGCGCTGCTATTACTGTTGGTTGACTTTGTCTATTTATCTTCACGAGATACGTCGTTTGGTCGCATATCGTTTCGTTGGGAGGCTTCGGCCGTGACTAGTTACCACCCTAATACAGACATAGCGCCATACGATTTCATTCATCCTACGCCTAACATCCTACGCCTAACAAGTTAGCCCGCTTCCATCTTAGATTGCATTATCACTTACCATCAGGTGAGATTGTAGTCAAGGGGCAGAATTAAACGAATTGCATCACAGCCCTCTGCGATATGAATAAAAAAAAGCAATTACCTGCAACATGGAGTCACCTCATTAACAGTTTCGGTAATAATTGATTGAATTGTTGTTTGTGGCCTGCGATCGTTCCGCATCGTTATTTTTGTATTGCGCAAAAATTAATTGTATTTCATTCAAATAATTAAGTGCGTCGTGACGATTAATCAAAAACAGTAGAAGTAAAGTTAAACAGTAGAACGAGAGCCTCTATACATATATCTCATTTTGTGAAGGCTAAACAAAGATTTTATAGTCATAGCTTCGTGTGAAGCTGAAGTGGCAATGGGCGGGGCACATAGTTCGAAGAGCCGTTAGACGTTGGGGTCCCAAGATGCAAGGCGATGCCGCACTACAAACCGCAGTTTTGGTTGACCCCTCCAGCAGGTGACTGACGACATCAAGCGAGTCGCAGGGATTCGCTAGATGCAGGCGGTTCAGGATCGTGATGTTAGAACGTTCCTACCAAAGGCCTATGTCCTGCAGTGGACGTCCATCGGCTGATAGAATGATGATGATGAAACAAACATTTTATAGTATAAAATCGTTGAGGCTAAAACTTTGTCAGCACATACTTGCTCCGATTAAAGTTTGGACCGTTCTGGCTCTGAAAGTCAATGGGTTTCAAAACTCCAGATTCTCAAACTTAAAATCACATTTTTTTGATATTTTCTACAGGAGTCATGAGAAATGATGTCTCCAGTTATCAGAGCCTTAATTTCGTGGCAACCCTTCGCTCTAAAGACCCAGTGTTTTTCCAAGGGTTGCAACTAAGTGAATAACATTATCTTAATAAAGAAAGAAAGGAAGAAAAGTTTATTTAGGATGATTTTTAACGTGTTTTTCCAATACAACCAAGTGACTGACATTTTCAAAAGAAAGAAAGGAAGGAAGAAAAGTTTATTTATAATACACATCACACAAAAGAAACAGAGAAAATTAAACAATAATTAAAATACGTTACAACTAGCACTATGTGATCATAACAGGGTTTCCTTATATGTATTGCTGTGTCTATATCTACTACTTTTACGTTTTTGATCTTACTATTTTACTTTTTACTTGTTAATTGTTATTAATTTAATTTAATATACAGACAGTTTCTACTCTCTTATTATAGTAGTGACCATAATGACAGTGCAAGGTGCAAGTGGAACATGGCCATGGTCGAGACAGCTGACCGCCTAATTTGATGCCCTTTTATATTCACGCCTAATTTGACCGTTCGAGGACGAACGTTGACGCCAGTACGAACTACTTGTTCAAGTTTAATTTTATAGTTAAGTTATGTTTTCAATGTTATGATTAGACGACCTATCTGAAGTATTTATTTATTTATTTTTTTAATTTATTTTGTACCAATATTAGTAACACACAAAAGTAAAAAGAAAAACAGTGGACAAGGAAACACTTATCTCTATAAGAGATCTCTGCCAGTGACCCTTGGCAGTGGGAGAGATTTTAAACAAAAGAAATGGTTAGGTAGTAGCCTACAACAGAAAAAAAGTGAGGAAACATATTATACTTAATACATAAATAATAAAAGTAAATAATATTATATACATCAAAAATAACACTAATAAATAAATTAAAATAAATATATAAATTATAACAGTACATATCAATACTATATAAAAATAATAACTAAATAAATACATATATACATCTATGACAATCTATGATGTATTTAGTAGGTAACAAGGCATTGGTTCACAACTGAAACCTGGAATTAATACATTTATGCCCATGTGGGATAAATTTTGGAATTGTATATTTTTTTAAACAACTCAGATCTGGTTGGTATGGTTCAGCAGTAGTTAGCTATCACCCTAATCGTAAAGACGTGTTCTTTTCTATTCTTTACAAGTTAGCCCTTGACTACAATCTCACCTGTTGGTAAGTGATGATGCAATCTAAAATGCAAGCGGGCTAACTTGTTAGGAGTAGGAAGAAAATCCACACCCCTTTCGGTTTATACACAACATACTGTGTAGAAGTCAGTCGTTTGATATACGGAATATTAATCGTATCAAGTACCCAATACTATATTGTGTATTGGAAGCCTGGGGTGACCCGACCTTTGTGAATATATAAAAGCTGAAGGTTTGTCAGCCCATGGTCCTACTGCAGGTAACGGCACACTTAAAGTCAATACAGTATACTATATTGACTAATAGTCATAGTCAGTGTATTCTACTTCATTGACTAACTTCACTTAAAGTAATTTAAATCAATGTTTTCTAATATAGTAGACTAGCGGACGCCCGCGACTTCTTCCGCGTGAAACTTAATGTAAACTTTCAACTACCCCTACCCTACCCCTACCTATCTCTACCCTACAAGGTAGGTATAATGTGTCGTGGACTTTTTTGTAGATATTTATGAGATCTACAATTAATTAGTACATTTTATGGTTCTATCTTTTATAGTTTAGGCAGCGTACGCAAAATAAGTAACTTTTCTGGTTGATTTTTTAGACCTTGTGTCCGAAAAACCCTAATATCTCACGGAACCCTATTTTCTTCCAAAATAAAACCTATTTAGCCTATGTTACTTGTAGATAATGTAGCTTTCGAAAGGTGAAAGAATTTTTAAAATCGGTCCAGTAGTTTTTGAGCCTATTCATTACAAACAAACAAGCATACAAACAAAGTTTTCCTTTTTATAATATTAGTATAGATACGTTGAGTTGATTGGGACAACTTATTTTTTTTAGAAAGTTGGAATATAGATACGCGTCTAATAGAAATAGAGCCAATAATGCATTCTTTGGGCGCAAAAGGAAGCACCCTGGCATTTGAACACGGTTTTGGCTCTAGTCCAAAGGAATTCTTAAGTTATTCTTCCCGGATATTTGTAGGAATACATTCCTTATGGTGTGGCTGCTTGCAATTTAGAATAGGCTCAATGGGATCTATATTATTTCAAAGTTTAGCATAAGATGTCGGTATCAGTATGTGAATTTAACGCTAGTTTCACCCCCACCGATTCCGTTTTCGTATAAGTATCAGGATAAAAAGTACCCTGCGTGCTAATCCAGACAATAATCTATCTTTATGCTAAATTTCATCAAGATTTCTTCAGCTGTTTTAGCGTAAATGAGTAAAAAACATCCATTTAGCATTTACAATTGTAATATTATGATGATTACATTTTTAGATTGCTGACAAGTTTCTGTTGCTGGAATAACTGCTACCACGTATCTTCTAGGCAACTCCAGCATAGAACGCATCACTGATTTTCATTCAGGAAAATAAATAATTATAATTATTGTAGTCCCGACAAAAGAATGCGCACTTATCGTGGACTCCCCACAGTAGGTAGATCAACGACATCAAATGCTTGGATCCGCTGGATACAGGCGGTTGAAAAACTCTTTGGTAGTCCCTCCAGAAGGCCTATGACTGGCTGTGGATAGTTGTGCAATGGCGTGAACATAGCTTTTAACTAGGGTAGGTTTATAAGTACAACATAGAAAATTTCTTCTCCAGGACATGTTCGTGATGATACCAAGGGTAGGCAGTGCATTTATGCCTCTATGATGTGCACAACACTAAGTTATGGGGATCACTTATCGATATTGCGGTTCATGAATAAAATCAACAAGTTTCAACATACAAGTAGGTATTTACTAAGCGGTTTTCCGAGCTTTCTATTTAACTACGATTACCTAAGTTACCCTAGACGTTCGCGCCTTATTCCTGTTTACACTTAAGTTGAACTGTAACTAAACCGGTATCAACTCAACTTGAGATGAAGGTTTTAATGTTATTACATTTAAAGGATACTTGCTGACGTCCCGTGAATACAACCGCGTAATTCCCGTTCCTGGGAGAATACGGGAATAAAATAGCTTACGACTCTTACAAATGAATGACGTAGCTTTTTAGTGGTAAAATAATATTCAAAATCGTTTCAATAGATCTCTACAATACCGCAAACTTTCATCATCATCATTATCAACCCATATTCGGCTCACTGTTGAGCTCAAGTCTCCACTCAGAATGAGATGGGTTAGACCAATATTCCACAACGCTGGCCCAATGCGGATTGGCAGACTTCACACACGCAGAGAATTGAGAAAATTCTCTGGTGTGCAGGTTTCCTCACGATGTTTTTCCTTCACCGTTTGAGACACGTGATATTTATTTTCTTAAAATGCACACAACTGAAAAGTTGGAGGTGCATGGACCGGATTCAAACCCACACTCTCCGGAATCGGAGGCAGAGGTCCACCACTATAATATTGTACTTAAGTAGGTAAGTACCACATCATGATGACCATTCTAGAAATAGTTTATACATCGAATTGACGAATTAAGTACCTAATAACCTACTTATTACTTAATTGTTAATTCATCAATTCAATGTATAACCTTATTTCTACAAAAAAAAGCATTAGAAATAGTCCACAAAACACTCTCTGACTAATTCAATTCGTAAGTACAAAAGAAGCAAAACGATCGTCAAAACTCAAAAGACGTGGTGACTGGACGACTGGGAAGATTAGTCTACCGGTATAGCAAATTACAGATACATCAAAGAATTCTGAGCTCTATTCCTCGGGAATAATGACTACCATAACCGCAAGAACAAGCCACAGATGTACCGTCACGGTAGACCTAAACTCCAGGAGGATTAGAAACTAAAATGGAATTATAGGTTTTAAGGCATGATCAATAAGGTTGAGTTTTCTGTGTGCAAGTTTCGTTTTATACTAACTGATATTGCTTTTATCGGATGTAAATGTATGGGAGTTTGTATGATTTATAATGCGGAATCTTATTTTAGTATTCTATTGCATCGCGCCATGTTGTGGTTTTGTTTGTCCTCGCGAGAGTGTGATGGGAATACAAACAGAAATAAATCGCTGCATTCGGCTTTACTAAATTGTCCTTTGGCTGGTGGGAGGCTTCGGCCGTGGCTAGTTACCACCCTACCGGCAAAGACATACCGCCAAGCGATGTAAGCGTTACTAGTTGTACTTTATAATCTAATATTATAAAGAGGTAAAGTTTGTGGATCTACTAAACCAATTATTTTTCAATTGAAAATTCTTTTATCACTAGATAGCTAAAATACGTTGTTTGTGAGTGTCTAAGGCTATATTTTATTCCCGTATTCTCACGGGAAAGGGATCTACGCAGGTGAACACGCGGGACGTCGGCTAGTATACTGTATCATCAGTGGCGTGCACTTCATACATTCATTAAAGTACTGCATACCCTAACAGTTGTCTTTTTAGTGCTTATTAAATACAGATTTTTCCAGTGTGCTTAAGAGTGTGGAATATGTAATTTGGTGGTTACAAACGGTTCTGGATCTCAGATTCTGGAAAAGTTGGGAGCCTGATATTTGGGTGAATGATATTTCAAAGTGTTACCTTCGTTATGACTATACAAAATACACAATTTGTAAAACTTTTCTCGATAGTTTATTTTTTTGAAAAATACATACAGTTTTGCTCACATTTTGCTTTCAATCTCAGGAAGAGCAAACTTATTTTCTTAAATTTTTGTTTTGTATAGAAAATTAGGTATATATCTTGAAGATGGCCATTTTGTTTTTCGTTATGTTGTTTAATTTACTTGCAATTAGGTAAAAATGGTTTTGGCGCTCACGTCATAAAATTTGCGTCGCGCGTCAATCGCTCCGTGCTTTTCATTCACGTGAAAGTCATAATTCGGCGTCTCGCTTGCGCTTCGAATTTTATCCATATCGTACCGACGTGCTTAATTTTATTACTAGTGCATACCCTGATCGACAACCTTATGCACGCAATTGTGTATCATCGTAGGTGTGTATCGCATTTATAGAGGAAGCTAAGTGTTCGTGCATTCACGGTGCAGTGAGTGCTTACGACTCCGTTCACAACTGCACTGCTATCGTACGGCGATAGCGACAAAAAACGTAATTACTGTCTACGTTCGGTTTCCTTCGAGTTTTATTTTTTTTTCAGTTGGTAGAGAAAGTCCATTTCCGATGAGTTTATATGTACCTACTTACCTATGAAGATCTTGTCAAGAGCCGGTGATAGTCAGACCTTCGAAATTATTAACAAAATTTGTTAGCCCGTGCTCCTATCATTCATACTTATGGTACTTGTACATAATATGTTTTCTGTGCTTATGGTAATCTATACTAATATTTTTAGGAGGTTAAATTTTGATTCTTTGTTTGCTTGAATAGGGATGATGACAGTTTTTTAAATTATATATAAATTAAGAGTATGCTAATAGTAAAGCAATTTTGTAAAAGTAAAAGGGTATCTGCGATCATTACTTTCGGAGCTACAGAGATTTAAAGGGTCAGATTTGCGGCGCTGCCGCGGATCCCTGAAAAACGCCCCATACAAAATAGTACGAACTTATGACGTCGTAGGCAATCGTTAGATTTGTATGGGCGTTTAAACAAAATTACTAATATCTTTGTTATTTCTGCGTTTATGTTTATAGTTCATATATTAAAAAATGTCACTTTCTATGTAAGGTAGCTAAAACTGTATGAATTTACATCTAATTACGATAAAAGATTTTTAATAGATTTTGAAATTTTATATTCTTATTTATTTTGCAAATATCCAGTCAATTTTTGCTTTTTATGTATAAATGAGTTAAGATTGACCTTATTAACCCGAACGTATCATAAAAATCAAATATTCAAACCTAGTCATCATCCCCATTGAATATGCTATGAAACTACTGAACTGATTTGAAAAAATATTTCACTGTTGGGAAGGTACACAATCCTCGAGTGTTATAGGCTATATTTTAACCCCGCGTATTCCTACGGCAATGAAAACCACGAGGGTGAAACCGCGCGGGGTCTGTAAGTTAACTATAAAGGTAGGCTTTACACCGAGTTACATATTGACCCTACAGGTCTCAAGATTAAAAACACCACTGTGTGTAGAGTTTCTTCTCGAGCTTTGCGTATTTTTAACCGAATTCCAAAAAGGAGGAGGTTCTATGTTCTGATGTATGTATTTTATTTATTTATCTATGTAGATTAGGGGCAGTAAGTAGTTAATTATTTTTTGTATTGAAATATTGATTATTTGTTTACAGAAGGTACTCATTAGCGATGCGGCGCATAGTGTAGGTACAATACGTACGAGTAAGTATCTTCCGACTAATCTTCTCCTCGTCTGGTGTGAGACCACCTTTACACTATTACAGACGGTCATGGCAATTAAACATATGGCAACATGTTCAAAACACATGGCAGCTGATTACTTGGAAGCACAATGAGGTTATTTTTATTGTTTTCGTCGAGGCGCGCAAAAATAGGTAGTCATTTTGTTAGATATCGCACCCATTTATGGTGTTTATAAGTAGGTGGTGTAATTTAAGAGTATTTACGTAACGTTGCAATCTTTAAAAGCAACACACACATGGCGGCGCACGGCAGTGACTTCATCAAGTCAAGCAATTTTTAATGCGATGATGGAAAAAAAAAACAAAAAAGATTTTTTTTTTATCATCAGCCAAAACTACTGAGATTGGAAAACTTGAAATTTGGAAATCACATAAAAGGATATACTATAGGTATAGGTAAAAGGAAAAAAAAATAAACAAAACTAAAACAAATTAGTCACGAAAAAGTCATGGGCGTCCCCTGGGAAATATCTACAACCGATCAATCAATCAATCAATTAGTGTTACAGAACAGACCAACCAAAAAAAGCGAACCAGAAAGTAAAAACTTAAATTCAAAAGTATCACACAAACCCACACTCAACTTTATTTTAAGTTACCGATGGAATATCATACTGAAAACTAGTGAAAATACCTATTACAATTTACACAAAAACGGAAAACGGTGAGCGGTCGAAGTTATAGGCAAAAGTGTAATGTTACACTACACTACTAAAAGTGCTGGTAAGGTCGTAATTGTAATTAAATTAACACATTAACACGAATAATTAGGTATGCATTAAGTGGAATCTTTTGTTGAATATTCATTTTTCCTGTATTGTTTGATGTTTACCAACAATTGTGGAAGGACAATTTATTATATTTTATTCAAACTGTTTCTGTTCTTTTATTACTTAGCATAGATAATTTAAAACGCCAACACTAATAGAAAAATCATTAATCACAGTTACCATTACGTGTACACCATTAAAGTGTCTAAGCTAAGGTAAGAACGCACCAAGTTCTCAAGTGTGTATTAAAATATCATATAAATAGGTCTGGACTCTTTTCCTTTTTTACTCCGACCGTTTTTTGAATTTTCTTAAATTTCTACACGCAGAAAATTCTTGAACATATTTCATGAAAGTAAGGTATGCATTTTCTATGTTAATTTAGTTAAGTTATTATTCATAAATTCATCAATTAATTATTTTAATCCTAATTCAGTCAATTTTAATCCTAAGTCATTCAATTTCTTAGTTTTGACAATTAATGTTTAATATTTACAAGTACAAGTACTTTTTCAAGTCTAACTGGCTCTGGGTTTGGGTCTTATTGAGCATGATCAATAACCTATATAAAATTAACATATAGAAGCTATGTAACCATAGAGCATGGCAGAGTTTTGTCGATCTATACTAATAAAGAGATAAAGTGTGTGAGGTTGTAGGGTGTATAATCTCCAGATTTACGACACCGATTTTGAAAATAATTTTACTAATAGAAACCCACGTTATTTGTGAGTGTCATAGGCTATATTTCATCCCCATATTCTCACAGGAACTGGAGCTACGTAGGTGAAACCGCGGGGCGTAGCCTTGTGTGCCTACCTATCGTCCGCACGCCGGTGTCTAATAAACAATACGAGCGATGATTTGCACAAAAAGTAGGCCACTTGTACGATACCTAGGAAAGGTAGACTGGGTATCTACCTGTGCGATATAATGGATTAGAAAGTCTTTGTTATGTGTAATGACAGATAGGTAGGTACATCTCAGGAAAAGACGAATGTTTATTAAATTGAGATTGCCAATCAACGTAATTGTAAATCTAGGCTTGGTTTTAGAGTTATCTATATCTATACTAATGTTCAAACTTGTACCAAACTTCAGCTGGAAGAAGGCACCTTTTTTTTATTCTTTACAAGTTAGCCCTTGATTACAATCTCACGTGATAGTAAGTGATGATGCAATCTAAGATGGAAGCAGGCTAACTTGTTAGGAGGATGAAAATCCACACCCCTTTCGGTTTCTACACGACATCGTACCGGAACGCTAAATCGTTTGTGGGTGGTAACTAGCCACGGCAGAAGCCTCCCACCAGACAGACCTGGACCAATTAAGAAAACCTCAATGGGCCCAGCCAGGGATCGAACCCAGGACCTCCGTCTTGTAAATCCACCACGCATATCACTGCGCCACGGAGGCCGTCAGACCTAGGCACCTAATGATGATGATGATGATGATGATACTAATGTTATAAAGAGGTAAAGTTTATAATATTGTAGGGGGTAATGTCTGGATCTACTTAATCGATTTTGAATATTCTTTTACGTCTAGAAAGCTATATTTTATCCCCATTTCTCACGAGGACGAAAACTACGCGGGAAATTGATGAATGATGATTTTATTATTTTTGGTATTGGATAGAAGCATGGGATTTAGCCATGTGACACGCTGATCCTCTTTCTAGAATCGAAAAGATTCGAAATTTTAAAAATTTTGAAAAACGTAATCAAGTTATGGATTTTTTTTAATTTCAAAGCGGTAGCGTTTGTGGAAAGAGAATCAACATTGTAACTTATAGAATAAAAGTATCTGGAACTTTCAAGTCAGTATTAGTAGGCTATGGGAAAAGCGACAATCTTCTCACGGCGGTCGGTATACTGATATCCAGTTATCACCTTATTGTGTGGCAGTCACATGTTTCACTTACTCAGAAATCAATACGAGATACGGGTATTTTTTTTCTAATTGTGTAAGTGCCGTAGGCTCCTTAATGGACCTCAGCGGCGTCACCGGGGGGGATTAGGCGAGCGCAGAAGTATCGCCTGATGGGGCTCGAAGGCAGAAGCAGAATAGATGGGAGAAATCATCAATCCATTCAGCGGTTTGGAAGATATGCGGTAATAAAGAATACATACATACAAGATATGCACGAAAAACATAACCCTTCTTGCAGTCGGGTAAAAGATACAATAAACAATCTATACTAATATTATAAAGCTGAAGAGTTTCTTTGTTTGTTTAATTGAACGCGCTAATCTCACGAAATACTGGTCCGATTTGAAAAATTCTTTCTGTGTTAGATAGCCCATTTATCGAGGAAGGCTATAGGCTATATATTATCCTTGTATTCCTACGGGAACGGGAACCACGTGGGTAAAACCGCGCGGCGTCAGCTAGTTGACCAATACGTTACAAACACTTACTGAATACAGTTGTAGGTGACCCAATAAGCCGTAAGTTCAAATGTAAAGTGAACAATACAAGTCGTATCGAAACCTTGGAAACTGCCGGCGCCAACGACAGATGTGGCGTAGGCTTTATTATCCAGCCTACGGTACATCGTATTGTGCCTTGGACACATAATAGAATGTTTATTAACAATTCTTAACTTTCAAACAGAAACTCATTGTCTATGCTAATATAATTATAAAGAGGTAAAAAGTTTATGATATAGTTTTCATAGTTCGAAAAGCCGATGTATGTCAATTGAGTTGGGGTCCCAAGATGCTGGAATGGCAACCCCGCACCGGAAAGCGCAGTGTTGGTCGACCCCCCCACTAGGTGGACCGAAGACATCAAACGGGTTGCAGGGAGCCGCTGGATGCTCGCGGCTCGAGACCGTTTTGTTTGGAAATCCATGCAAGAGGCCTATGTCCAGCAGTGGACGTCCATCGGCTGTTAATGATGATGATGATGAAAGTTTATGGAGGTTGTAGGGGGTAATCCCTGGATACCATGAACCGATTTTGAAAATTCTTCTACTAATAGTTGTTTGTGTCGTATGCTACGGGAATAGGAACAACGTGGGTTAAACCACGGAGCGTCTTCCATTTTTTTTCTGATCGTGAGTGCCGTAGACTACTTGATGAAACGTAGAAACCTTAGCGGCGTCACCGGGGGGTTTGGGCGAGCGCAAAAGCATCGTCTGATGGGGCCGAAGGCTTGAGATTCGGACCTCGGCTTAGAGGGCCGTTTTTGTCCTTGTGATGAGATCGTGAGTTAAAAAGCCCACGGGTGAGGGCGCGTCCTATAGTTGCATAAAAACTGAAGCCATTTTATTTTATTTTGACTTACTTACTCGATAAATAGCCTATTTAACACAAGCATAATTTTTCAATTCCAACCAGAAGTTCCTTAGATTAGCTTGTTTAACCGAACAAACAAACTTTTCAGAATTATAATTAACTAGCTGACACCGCGCGGTTTCACTCGCGTGGTTCCCGTTCCCGTAGGAATATGGAGATAATATATAGCCTATAGCCTTCCTCGATAAATGGGCTATCTAACACTGAAAGAATTTTTCAAATCGGATCAGTAGTTGGCCAGACCTGAGATTGGCGCGTTCAATCAAACAAACAAACAAACAAACAAACTGGCTTTATGGCTGGTGGGAGGCTTCGGTCGTGGCTAGTTACCACCCTACCGGCAAAGACGTACCGCCAAGCGATTTAGCGTTCCGGTACGATGTTGTGTAGAAACCGAAAGGGGTGTGGATTTTCATCCTCCTCCTAACAAGTTAGCCCGCTTCCGTCTTAGACCGCATCATCACTTACCACCAGGTGAGATTGTAGGTAAGGGCTAACTTGTAAAGAATAATAATAAAAAAAAAACTCTTCAGCTTTATAATATTAGTATAGATTTATTTAGTACCTACTGGCAGCAATGATTTTATACTATTTAACTTTACCTTTTTATAATATTAAGTATAGATACATTAATTCAGACATCAAATAAGCAACATATATCTATTAAGTATACAATTATCTGTATGTAGATGGTCTAAGTATAACAGTAGGAGTCTCGGAAGCTATTTCACGGCGTCTGTCCTCCACAGTTGGTTGAGCACAGACTGGCTGCTTGTGACGGACGCATCCTTGTCACGCTTGCATACCAGATTACATTAAAGATTAAACAGAACTACTGAAAATAACGATTAGACGCTTCAAACAACCTATTGGTTTTTTACAAGTTCGTTGGCAGGTAGGTAGGTACTTGTGGTGCTTAAAAAATTTTGAGATACGTTTTAGCTTTAATTTTTTAAATAGTCTCTACAAGTTACCCCTTGACTACAATCTCACCTGATGGTAAGTGACGATGCAATCTAAAATAGAAGGGCTAACTTGTTAGGAGTAGGATGAAATCCACACTCATTTCGGTTTCTACACGACATCGCACCGGAACGCAAACGCTTGGCGATACGTCTTTGTCGGTAGGGTGGTAATTAGCCACGGCCGAAGCCTCCCACCGGCCAGACCTGGACCAATTAAGAAAAGCTCAATCGGTCCACCCGGGTATCGAACCCAGGACCTCCGTCTTGTAAATCCACCGCGCATACCACTGCGCCACGGAGCCCGTCAAAATAATAATCTCTCGGTAATATAAAGTACTAATATTATAAAGAGATAAAGCTTGTGAGGTTGTAAGCGGTAATCTCTGGATCCACTCTCTACTGAACCAATTTTGAAAATACTATTAATCTTTTTTTACTAATAAAAAACCAGATATTTGTGAGCGTCAGAGCCTATGAAAAATACAAATAAGGTGGCCGTATAATGATAACAGAATTTTCAAAATCCGATCAGTAGAGATTAGGTAAGTACCTCCTACAACACCACTAACTTTATCTTTTTATAATATTAGTATAGATCAAAATAAAGTGCCAAATGCAATTAGATGAAGCAGCAATTAGTAATTACAAAAAATCATTGTCAACATTGTCGTATAAGTGAACAACCTACACCTCATGACGACCTCTTTAGCGCCACGCCGTTACCATGCGGGTAGATACGCGTCAGCCCCTATGGGGGCTATATGGTGATAATATATTGAATCTATGACAATCAGTATTAGCAGGCTAATTTACTATCTTTGACGTATGCTAGTAGACTAATAAAGGTACTGTTAACCATGCTCTAAAATAGCATGCTAAAATCGTGCTTTTAAGTATGCTATATACGAGCATGCTTATCATCAGTTTACATTTGCTAGCAATAAGCATGCTATTTTTATTAAGTATGCTCCTGAATAAGCATGCTGAAAGCAAATATTCCAATTACACATGCTAATATGTATCTATCGCTCGGTGTCTATAGTATCGTGTTAGACAGGGAGATATGAAGGTGAAGAGAATACAGAATAGTAATGCTGATCGACTAGCATACTCAATAAGCAAATCTGTTCAGCAAGCATGCTCATAAATCGCACGACTTTTCATTCTAGTGCAAGCTCGAAATAAGCATGCTCATTATTAGCAATGTTGTGCACATGCTAATAAGTACAAACTGCTCAATAGTAGCTTGCTTTCGTGCTTGAATTGAGCATGTGTAACAGTAGTTTAAGAAATTAGAGATTCTATGTAACAAATGTCATCCGGTGCCTACTGGTGGATATCTTGTAGGTAGATGTCATTTTGTTATTTGATTTGATGTTTATTATAATAAGACTAGCGGACTCGCTCAAGCTTCGCTTTGACTTATTAATTTATTTATTTGCACTTCTTCCCTATCCCTACCTTACACTACCATACTCCTACCCCTGCCCTACCTCTACTCTACCCCTACCCTACCCTACCCTACAACTACCCTACCCCTACCCTATCCCTATACCATAAACCTACCCTACCACTACCCTACCCTACCCCTACCCTACTCCTACCCTACCCCTACCCTACCCCTACCCTACCCCTACCCTACCCCTACCCTACCGCTACCCTACCCCTACCCTATCCCTATACCATACCCCTACCCTACCACTACCCTATCTAGGATTTAGGGGTTTGAAAAATAGATGTTGGCCGATTCTCAGACCTACTGAATATGCACAAAAAATTTCATCAAAATCGGTCGAGCCGTTTCGGAGGAGTTCAAGTTCGAACACCGCGACACGAGAATTTTATATATTAGATAATAATAAATACCAAAATAGTGAATAGGCCCACAGAACAGACAACGCTAAAAGCTAACGCTTTTAGCAATAGAAGTAGCAAGGGGACGTGGCCCGCGTACACCCGGGTGTGCGGAACATCGCAAGCGTGTCCGCACATGTACTAGCAGTCTTGTTTTGTTATGTGACAAAAGGAATAAATAATATTCAACTCTAAAGTAAGGGTGACATATTTCATTTTTCACTAAATATTAAACAGCCATTTAAGCCACGCCTCTGGGTACGCTGGGTTCAATACAAAGAATTGGCACTTTATAAATCTAGTTACCTCATAAATCTGTGGAATAGGCCAGCTGGCTATGACGCTGGAGATGTTGATGACATCCAATGGTCATACATGAAACGTTTCACTACGTGAATAGGGCAGCAGATGTTAACCATAATAAACGGGACCAGAGGCTTAGCGTTCTAGTACTTTGAGGCACGATTGTGACACCACTTTCAAACTACGGGCTATAATACTGGTAAGGTTTTTTGGAAAGTAAGAATAGCGAATATTTTCACAGCCCTACCCAGGACTCGAACTTAGAACTTTATTATCCACAGCTGAACAGGTTAAACACTAAACCAACGAGGCAGTTGCATCCCGTGCTTTATCTTTATAAATCTATCTCTTGTATTGTGTAATGCGTGTGATTAGTTGATCAAATCTATTTTCAGAATTATGTAATTTCTATGCGTAAATATCTCTTTAAATATGATGAAAACATTCTTATAATATCCACTAGTAAAGAAAATTAGCTGGTGGGAGGCTTCGGCCGTGGCTAGTTGCCACCCTACCGACAAAGACGCCAATCCAGTTTCGTGTTTAAAGTAAAGCCATTTCTGAAAGAACCACAGATTTTTTATAGTTTAAACGGCTTGAATTAAAACGTCACTGGCTTGGCACAACCTTCAAAGAAGGTACACATAGGTAAGAAGTTATTTCTTCCTTTTTAGTTAAGGTTAATTTTTGAGTTGGAAGTAGTCGGTTGAATTTCTTTTATTATTTATGAAGCATTTGTTTTGTGTAGGTATGATTTTGTTGCTGTATGTCTAAAGTCAACCATTGACTGCAGCACCCACGACTGGGCACATGACACGTCTTCGCTGCCGTTTGCGCTGCAGAAACGTGAGAATAATTGATCGTCAATTCCGTGCATAAGTTCATCATACACAGTGTAGACTAGTCAAAAGTCAAAAAACTTGAAAAATATTCTAAGAATATTGGTATTATGAAAAATACAAAATACCACGTACGACATCGCAAAACGCTCTACATATAACATATTGCGCAAGCGTAGACTCGAGCGTTTACTGGTTAATAAATAATACATATTGCAGAATGTAGAGCAAGGCATACATTAGCAGATGTGTAGAACATACAATACGATTTTAAAAATACATACTTTTGTCTTTTCTTTTTGTTTATAACCTTTTGTAGCTATTTTTTCCTGACGAACCCTACTGCCAGATGTTGTGTGTCATTTGCAACTCCATGGAGTTATAATACACTGTCACCCTTATTAACCAACGTAAAAAAAGGGAATGTCAATTTAACGCGTATATTTTTTCAAAATGCTCAACACACTTTAATACAACGCATTGAGAGTACCAACAAACATCGACACTAGCCAATGTCCCATATTTATATAAAACAGTAAAAAAATACTTTAGTAACCAACCCAACTTTCTATAGGTATCTGTACACTCGTAATTGTATTGTTTAAAATGATATTAAATTATAATTATTAATTAAACAACAACGTAGTGTGTACATTTTATATATTATTTTTTTTCTCACCTCCTCCTCACTTGGGTATAGTTACATAGCCCTAATAGGTCCAGACAACATTAGCACTAATAAATAATAGATCAGAGAGGTACATCATGTTTTGTGAATTTAGCAATTTTTTGCATCAATTTTGACTGGCCTATATAATACTTATGTAGTGATTAACAATATCATTGTTTACCACAGATAAATATACGTTAAGTTAGATATTCGCTGTAACATCAACTTAGACAAAATAAACATTGGAAGGAGCAAATAGGATAAAAATATCTCGCGCCTGATTTACGAGGGCTCCTAAATAAACAACGTAGGGAGTTAATACTATGACCGTCTTGAGCAGTAGGGGTGCCATTAGTTGTTGGTTCCTGGGATAAATTGTTTTACAAGAAAATAAATACATCATGTTATACAGGATGTTAAATACATCATGTTATACTAAGTACCGACTGAGATATTGGTAGGTTTCGGCGGTGCCTAGTTATAATTCTTCAGATACGTACCGCCAAGAAATTTAGAGATTATTTATTAACCCAAGTTAGCGCAAAACCAACTTGGACTGCATCTTCACTTAACATCAGGTGAGACCGAAGTAAAGCGTTATTTTATAAAAATAAAGTATTTTATGATACTTAATACTTCTAACATATGTCATGGTATAATTTTGAATCGTTTGATGTCGTCCGACCTCAAATATAAATAGATACATTAAAAATCGCAGTGTTGATCAAATCCCCTCCAGGTGGCCTGACTACATCAAGCGTGTCGCAGGGAATCGGTGATGCAGGCGGCTCAGGATCGTGATCCTACAGTGGACGTCCATCGGCTGATATGATATTGGATGATGATGATATTAAAAATCAACACTTACTAAGGGCAACTCTTCATTAGTGCGTTGCGTTGCTTCGTCGGAAGGGATCAAGACATTGTATGCCACATCTGCGTTAGGATGATGCACGACGTTGCAGCGCATGAACGCACCCATAGTCAGTATCTCAACTATGCCTTGTACATATATGTATTGTGACTATGCTATGACATACGAAAATGAGTCCGTTGTCCGTTGGAACGTCGCCTGCGACGACTCAACGTTTTAATGTGGCACATCTTGAAATATAAGGGAAACGACACAACATAACGTAACGCCCTGTTGGTTGTAGATATGTAAGAAAAATAAATTGAGTAATTTATTAACTTCCTAGGCCTCAACTCCCACTTAGCAATTCAGACCGAGGGTGGTGTGGGCGCGACAACGACAACCTGTCGATTTTATACTGATTCAGCAATATTATACTAACAGAATATCCGCCTATAGTAGTCGATTTTATAGATTCGTATTGGGTTTTTATCTATTACCTTGCTTAATAATGATAGGCGGCCACAGATCCGCATCGTACGTATCGCACGTATCGCATCAAAAAGATCGTAGTATTTTTTGTATAGAAAGTCATACAAGTGCGTCCACTAATCCGCATCGTATGGATCACATCTACCGTAAAATTATCCGTTTAAAGCGATGCGTCCGTTAAGTACGATGCGGATCTGTTGAGGCCTGCGTTCAAATGTAAAATCTAACTACCAACAATTTGGTGCGTCAGTCAATCAATCCAAATAATTGTTTAAAATATGCTTGATTGAAATCATCATCTTATTTTTGTACTAGCTGACGCCGCGCGATTTTACCCGCGTGGTTCCCGTTCCCGTAAGAATACGGGGATAATATATAGCCTATAGCCTTCCTCAATAAATAGCCTATCTAACACTGGAAGAATTTTTCAAATCAAACCAGTAGTTCCTCAGATTAGAGCGTTCAATCAAACAAACTCTTCAGCTTTATAATATTGAGTATAGATGACAGTGTCCAGAGATGAGAGATTAAATGTGAGAGCAAAATAAGGTGCTCCTCCCATAAAATCGAAATTTTTAAAATATTTCTCTTAGTGAACCTCTATGCTATATCGCAAAAAGTAATTTGCACATTTATCATTGTCAGAATAATTATATCAGTCGATTGCAGAGCCGTGATAGCCCAGTGGATATGACCTCTGCCTCCGATTCCGGAGGGTGTGGGTTCGAATCCGGTCCCGGGCATGCACCTCCAACTTTTCAGTTGTGTGCATTTTAAGAAATTATATATCACGTGTCTCAAACGGTAAAGGAAAACATCGTGAGGAAACCTGCAGCACATCAGAGAATTTTCTTAATTCTCTGCGTGTGTGAAGTCTTCCAATCCGTATAGGGCCAGCGTGGTGCACTATTGGCCTAACCCCTCATTCTGAGAGGAGACTCGAGCTCAGCAGTGAGCCGAATATGGGTTTATAACGACGATTGCAGAGCAAAGCTCTCATGAGAACAGGATTTAGAGCGATTCACTACCCTATTCCAATCCAATGCAGGTTGGCGAGCTATGAAAAAAAAAATTATTTTGCAAGTTCATTATAATATGGAATTTGGCCACGAATTGCTGTATTCATGGTAACCCTATTGATAGTAGGACGGATTTCAAAATAGTGCTTAGTTTTATTGCCAAGTCAGAAGTGCATTTAATGATAGACACCAGATAGGTCGTCGACACCAAACTCCTCAAGGTTTTCCTCGAATTTGAGAAATAATAATCTAATAATATACACCTACGAATAAATTAATCGTCTAATAAATGCTATTCAAAGAATAACAACCAATAAGATTTACATTTTTAATCATCTAGACAACTTATTAATATCTGCTCGTATACCTACTGCTATATCATGATGCGATAATGACCTGCCCTGTAGCTAAGTGGCATGACCATTCTCTTTCTACGGTCGCGAACGCTTCGAAAACTAGAAAAATGTATGAGAATGACAGATCTTGATAACGTGACCTGTCAATAGCAAATTCTCTTCTTTTTCTAGTTTTCGTAGCGTTTGCGATCGTAGAAAGACAATTGGCTACAGGGGCAGGGCCTATAGTCATGTGAAACGTCGATTTCCTTTCTACGATCACAAACGCTTCAAAAATTAAATAATGTATAGGTATAACATATCTAACAATCGAAAGGTCACATAATCAAGTTGTCGATCGGATCCGTCATTCCCATGCATTTTGTTAGTTTTCGAAGCGTTAGCGTTTGTAGAAAGACAATCGATGTGCCTCATGGCTAAGACCCCAGGATCGGCTCATCGTGCTCTTCGAAACACCACCAATTGCCCAACTTTAGAATTTCTTGAAGGTAAAGCTCAATAAGTACGTAAACCGATTTTAAAATTGTTTCACCAATGCGCAGCTACATTACACCAAAAGCGTATTTGAAGCGTACGCGAAGCGTAAAATTTTTAATTTTGGCGTGCGATTTCAGTCTCTACTTTCATTAGCGAAACTCTAACAACAAAACAATCGATGGCGTCACAGTATTCTCCTAACGGAATCAAGATTGACACTCGCATGCGTTGCGTCCATCGTGCGTATTGTGACATTATATGGCAACATTATACTAATCACGGACTTGTATTTAGCTAGATACCGTCTCATAGCGTATATTGAAAGTTGAAACCTTGATATTGCTACATTCCAAAACCAACACAAAGCCAATTATGGAGTTTTGGTTGAACCGAGAAGTTGAAGTGGTAATATAGTGCCAAGGCACATAGTTCGAAGAATTAATCGACCCCCCATTAGATGGACCGAGGACATCAAGCTGGTTGCAGGGAGACGGTGGATGCTGGCGACTCGAGTCCGTTGTGTTTTGAAGTCAATGCAAGAGACAATCTGTGACCAGCTGTGGACGTCCGTCGGCTGATAATGGTGAATGATGATTAGTAGGGGCCCCGCAGTTTCACCCGCATAATACCCTTGTCCGTGGGAATACGGGGTTAATTATAGCCATGTTACTCGGCGAAAATGTAGCTTTTTATTGGAGAGAGATTTTTTATAATCCAGTGAGTAGTTTTTAAATTAAGCCGCAATAACAAACAAAGGAAAAATTAAATCTTACATCTTTTGAATATTGGTTTAGATGTACTTACCAATATTTGTTATTAGGCACCTACTTATTTATTTATTAAATTCCTAATGCAGAGAAAAAAATTTAATAGACGTGACAATCATACGATACTAGAGAGAAAGTTTCTTTAAATAAAAAAAACTGCCAATCATTATTACATACACACTGTTTATTGTTAAATTTATGTAATATTGAATACCAATTACCGGCCAGTTAGTTACATAATAACGATTTATTTATTTAGGATGATAATCAACTTGATGTAAAAGTAAATAAGTACCTACCTTACCTAGTCTACTTATTTATTATCTTGTTATGTAGCTTTATTAAACGCCAACGCTAGTGACGGTTGGGACGCAAAACGTGTGAAAGGTGTTGATGTTATTGGTCTCACTCGCTCATTCAGTCCACCCAGAAAATATTGGTCATATTTAAACTCAGACCAATTATAGAAGGACCTGTATCACACTCATAGTCACGAGCAAAATTCTCTGTCATTTTCTGAGTAAAACGAGCTTAGATTTGGTATATATCTTATACTGACCTAGAAGTTTTTGCCCGTTTTTTACACCATTCATCTACACAAAAACATTTTTACGGAGCTCTTTAATCGACGAACACTTTTACAACTATTTAACATCGATTCTATAGACAGTTTTTATAATCGCATTAGATCGTTGATCATATACTTTGACAGAAAAGTAACGTCTAGCGGGGCAGGTCCTATACAATAATTGGTCTGAGTATTTAAAAGATATTATGGAAAATATTCTTTAAAAATATATACATTAGGCAGTGCCGCCGCTTAGCGTGTGGCACTGTATCAAAATGGAAATGAGGGAGGCAAATGAAGGGTAAAGATTTCTCACAAAAGAAACAAAAATGATCGCTTAAAATAAATATGACTTATGGATGTTGTAGGATGTTCCCGACTTTTGGGCTCACGCTTAACCAGGGAAAAGAGATTGTGGATTACCTACTTTTTATTAATCTTGCGTCCGGGGGCCCCCGTATTGGGTTGCCAGGTCGCCGGAGTTAAAAGCCGGACAGTCCAGTCAATTTGGCCTACCTTAAATGTTCCCACACACACTCGTCGTTTAAATGTAAAGCCTAACAAAAGCCGGATAAGCCGGACACCGTTTATTTCGGCCGGACACAGAATAGAAAAGCCTAACTATATCCGCCTTTATCCGGACACCTGGCAACTCTACCCTCTAACATCATTGATACGGCCTATACGGCGGTATCTACGCCCCTGTTAGGCCGCAAATTTCTCTAGGGCTACAAGCCAAAAATCCAGAACATGTCCTTGTTCCGGTTGGCAGTTTTACAAATGGCTCCCCGCAGACTCCTCGCTCCCTGTCTGTGGGCAGGGTGAAGCGAAAACGGGCCAAGGTCGCCCGCAAAATACGCACCCTCGCTGAACTGGGTCAGAGAGATACGAAACGGAATATTCGTTTACTTTCGATTAATTTCGAAACAAAACTGATATTGACTTATCTGAAACAGGATTAGCTTTACAAATGGATAGATAGGTACTGAGAAGGATTCGCCATTTCCAAAAAAGGAAACAGATGAAGAAATTTAGTGTAAGTAATTCCTTTGTGTACATATATAAAATGGCCAACGCTCCAAAATATAGCCTATTATACCTACTCACAAATAACGTGGTTTTCTAGATGTAAAAGAATTTTCAAATTCGGTTCAGTCGAACCACAATTTACCCCCTACAATACCACAGAGACGAGTATCTTAGCAATCCATGGATTCACCGTGCGGATGCCGGGTCCATCGCGTGTCAGAGAGAAAATCTCAATTTCATAACTAATGTTAACATAATACCTACTGTTTATGTGGCTGTGTTTACTTAATGATAGTTAATACAATACATCATGTTTGTTTTCTTCAAATACTGTTCTCGTGTATTGACTTAGGACTCCCACTACTCAGTCCTTTTAACAGCTCGAAAAATTATTACCTACAGCTAAATATATGCCATCATCAAAATATTATTTAGTTGATATATGTAATTTAAACATTTAATATTAAATCAATCTTGGTATATAGAAATATATTAATATTATCTATACTTATAATAAATCTGTAGAGAGGTCAATTCTGTACATGAAATATATTTCCAAAATAACTATCAGGGGGTGATTAGTGATCGATACTGATGCCAAAAATGCAATCAGTAAAATTTTTGTCTGTCTGTCTGTCTGTCTGTCTGTCTGTCTGTCTGTCTGTATGTTCTTTATAGAAACAAAAACTACTGGACGAATTTTAACGAAACTTGGTACAATTATTCAACATACTCCTGGGCAGGTTATAGTATACTTTTCATTACGCTGCCATCAATAGGAGCAGAGCAGTGAAGAGAAATGTTGAGAAAACGGGAAAAGGTACTCAATTTTTTAAGATTCCGTCGCGTGTACAGCCTTAATGGTTAAAGCTACATAGAAATCATGTATGACGTAAATGTTTTCCTTAAAATTATCTATAAAAACACAACAGCATATATATGTCTACCTTTTATGGTTGACTCACAATAACACGTGTAACTCCCGATAGCTTAGCAGTTCGGAGCTTTCTAATTATATTTGTCTACTTTTATGTTTATTACACTCATCAGTCATCCCTAATAAGAAAGTAAACATTATTACCTATTCAATAAAAAAAGAATCATAAAAATCGGTAAAGAAACACCAAAGTTATACATGAAATACGCTAAGCCATCGCGCATGAATACTAATTCATGCTGTAAGGATTATTTTTGTGTAACGGTTGCCGCGCTCGACCCGACTCGCGGTGGGAGGAATAAATAAAGAAGCAGCCTTAATGAGTAGGGTAGGGGTAGGGTAGGGTAGGGGTAGGGTAGGGTGGGGTAGGGTAGGGGTAGGGTTGGGATAGGGTAGGGTAGGGGTAGGATAGAGGTAGGTTAGGGTAGGGGTAGTTGAAAGTTTACAACGACTTTCACGCGGACGAAGTCGCGGGCGTCCGCTAGTAATATTATAAAGCTGAAGAATTGTTTGTTTGTTTGATTGAACGCGCTAATCTCAGGAACTATTGGTCCGATTTGAAAAACTCTTTCAGTGTTAGATAGCCCATTTATCGAGGAAGGCTATAGGCTATTTTATCGCGGTATTCCTACGGGAACGGGAACCACGAGGGTGAAACCGCGCGGCGTCAGCTAGTATAGAAATATAAGTACCTAGCTGTATTTCCCCGTTTAGGGCGCCTAAGTGCTATTCTAGACTGTTCGAATCTTTGTGCAATAACGTGTAATTTCGTGTGTTTTACACACGGTAACGGTAAACGTTGTATGTAGATTTTGTATTAACTTCTTGCGTTGTCCAATGTAGCTACTTAGGTCCAACACAAAGAAATAAATACAAAGGCTACAAAAACCTTTCAATTAGGTTAAGAGTATTTCAAAGCGTCCGCAAAACTTAATAAATTTAGTCTAAAGTACGTATATCCCGTAACATACGCCGTAAACATTAATTTCCATCCTACCGAGAGACTTTATAGGCGGGCCGAGGCTCCCTTAATAGATGGGCGGCTACAAAACCATATACAACGCAGATACCATAAAGTAGACACATAAGGGACCTTGCGCAATAGGCGGCCAAGATCACGAACAATTATTACAACGACCACGGGCCTTACCAGAAGCTCTTGTTTTTCTTTGTTTCGCATAGCAACCATCCTGCGATAAGATTAAGATTATTACGAAATTTCGGATTTAAGAGCTTGTAATAAAACATTTGACCGTCCGGTCGTACGCACGACTGGTCGTAGTGACCAAGCTAAAGTATTGATTTGCTATGAACTGTCATGCACTAAGTAGTTCTATGTCGGAGAATGCGGCCCGAACTGCAAGTATTCCGAGATCAGATTTTCAACTGCAGAAGGCCGACCATTGGCTGCGAATATGGCCGCAGCCCGACCTTTTTGAGCGACTAAGAAGTCGTTGTCGTGGCCGCCTAGTGCATTAGGTCCCTTAGTTTCACTTTGCTCCAGCAAAACTGGCCTGAAGATTCTTTTATTTCGCCCGTGCGAACCTATTTGCGAAAATGGGGCCAAGGTCATTGAATTACTCGTAAGAGCATCTCAGATCTCGGACGGATGAAGTCCATAAGATAACACCAGGAAAGGAAGGCCGAATTCGGGGCTATCAATGGACTTTTGACGTCATTTCATTTCTCCCGGATCCCATTGTTATCTATTGTAGATATCACGGGTCTTTTGTCACGTCCCATGTTATTTGACAAAGGATAAGCCTTTTTTTGTCTATACCTACTTGGTGTTATAAATGATACCCCAAAAACGTTTCTAAAAACAACACTTAGTAATAAATATATACCTACCAACATTTCTTTATTTAATTAACGTGCCTAAACTTTGATTGCTATTCAAAATAATCCATCTAAAGAGGAGTTAATGTTGAATTTTTCAAATCAAGGTCAATTTAGTTTAATATAAGGTATATTTACTTAAAATGTACCATCAACATATTTAGCCTCAATCTCTATATCTTCGATGAAATATTATGAGCCCATGCGTCAAAATTATACCTAAGATATATAACTTACGTCGGTAGGTATTGTATTTTAAGTCGAATCATAAAATTCATATAATTTAAATTTTTAACACACTTTAAAAATGTCAATGTTACATTATGTCGGTGTGGCCTACTTGCGAAATATTCACCGATTGCATCGTAGGTATGCAAGATCACCAGTATTCGTCGTATAACGTTAATAGATAATTCCGCGCGGTTTTACCGCGTAGTTCCTGTTCCCGTAGGAACACGGGGATAATATTAAGCCTATAAGCCTTCCTCGATAAATGGGCACTGAAAGAAATTTTCAAATCAGACGAGTATTTCCTGAGAGTAGCGCGTTCAACAAACAAACTTTTCAGCTTTATAATATTAGTATAGTTTGTTTATTTTCACAGGACTTTTCAGGAGTTACATTATCAAATCACGAATCACTGTGCGTGTCGTACAGAGGATATTAGTTAATGGGGTAGCTCACAATAACAGCTGTTAGAAAGTTACTTGATAAATTAAAGTAACACAGCTTCAAGTATTGTGAGATAACACATACGAGTAACTGCGTTATTAAGTATTGATTTAAGATACCGGAAACGAGCAAGGGCCAGGGAGAAGTTACATTATGAAATAACGAATCACCGCATTTATTCGTTGTATTAAAAAGGATATTGTTCATTCACAATAAGGACTAGTTACAATAACAGTTATTGCTAGACTAGTTTCTTAAAAATAGGTTCCACGAAGAATACAAGTACTGTTTCTGTGAGAACATAAATACCTAACTGCAGTTATATACTGGAGATCCACAAACACAAGGCCAAAGAAGAAGTTAGTTAGTTAAATCACGAACACTCTAAGTGTGCCGTAACAATTGAAACACGTTAAAATAAATTTAATATCCCCAGCTTATAACGAAACCATAGCAAAGCCGGCACCGTGCACGTATAATGTTCACAACAGGTTTTATTGTTCAGTCAATAGGAATGATTCGTAAGATACGAGTAGTTATGATTTAAGGTTAGTGTGTTATAGTCAATCTATATCGGGAAGTAAGTTTGATTTTGGATACAGCGGTAGAATGACAGACCAAACGCGTTTGTGTGTTCAAACTGAAAGATCGTTTCGTTGAAGAACGTTCCTTTAGTTATACACTAACGCGCAGTCTGTCAAACGCTTGTCTGAACACCTTACCACTACATCCAAAGTCAAACAGACTTCCCAAAGTAGACAAACTATACGATTAAAACGAAAATGCTGTTAACAGAATATATTTATTTGCAAATTATAATTATAATGCAAAGAAAGCACTAAGCGATGATGTAGGTGCAGCATGTCAACACGCCGAAAGCAATAAAAGCATAATGATGTAAAATTACAAACAATCCACAAATCTTGCGTAATGTACCGACAAAACTTTCAAACGGCTTGAGAAAAAGCAAGTGACTGTTATAAGGAAAAAGTAAATGCCCGACTTGGAAGAGCGAACTAAGTTCGGTAAATAAAAACAAAGTTTGTTTATATTTCAAACTGTTTTTCATAGGTAATCCCTGTTTTATGGGAGACTATTAACTATGAACTCTCAAATATTATGAGCGGATATTAACTAGCAATATTGTTTCAAGTTGTACTAAAGACAAACATATCAAAGCGTTGTAATGTTTTTTTTTTGTTACGCTAGGATATAGGATAGCTTATCGTATCATAAATTGGAAACAGAAGGCGTAATATAACATTTAAGAAACAAAAGAGTAAGGGGTTTTAGTTTATTGTAAAATAAGACAGTGCAGGATTACTTTAATAACATCATGCATTGTTAATCAAGTAAATTTAAAAGCATGCGTGGATATAACAAAAAAGTAGTTAAAAAGGTGAAGCCATGCGTTTTCCCCCTTTATTTCACCTTCACGTTCACAAGAAACCTAAACAAAATAAAACAAGATTAGTAATTAGCATAGCATTAATATTGAGATTTACATGCGAACACAATAACTTATTAGTAAATGACCTAATAGCATAATTAAGATAGAATTATCTGATAAATATATTAGTTAATGTGACTATATAACAGAGGGTTAGATAGGTAAATAATATAGATAAGAAAATATACTATCTGACCCTAAAACAATATCTTGTACGAAATCGTTAATCAATTAGGAAACGAGTTCAAAGTGAAGGTACGAAACGTAATTTTAACGACGTAAATTTCATTTTGAAAATCTTACATCAAACTAAATGAAAGACTTTTATTCAACTTCATAATACGCTTTTTTAAATACTAGGAATAGGTTTGCATAGATTGTTAAAAGTACTATTCATAAATAGAATGCTATCTTTAAATTGAAAGAAGAGGAAAAGCTTTTATTATTTTTATGTGCGTTATTACGAAACTTGCAAAAAAACATAAAATTCCAAGGCAGACAAAGAATAAGGACTGTTTATTGCAGAAGTAATGTAGAGATGGTATCTTTGCGGTTTGAGTTAGCCAATTATAAAGAGGAAAACTGCACTGGTAAACAAACCATACTCATTAATTACAGTGGAATTTTATTAATAGCTTTTATAGGTGTACCTATATGCACATTGTGTTAAATATCATCGTCTTATCAGCCCATGGTTGTCCACTATTAGATATAGGCTTTGTAGGTGACTCCCAAAAACAGCTATGTATGTATATTGTACATATCGTAAATATAACTTATTCACTAAAGAAAGAAGAAATTAGGATTGCATAAACATTAAATAATTGAGACAATGTTTTATTGGATATAGATTTCGTAAAGTCGTTAACTGGAGACACTTTGATTGAAGTTATACCGTTCAGACCGTTATGTGCCCACTCACTTGCATAATACAAGACACAAGTGAAGTGAATATAGCTAGCAACTAGACGGAACACTTACCATGCACAGATGAAGTCTCCGATCTATTCGTACATATATCACAGCATCACTCGGTAAGAGGTTCACTCACTTGGCCTATCGCGAACTATAGCACGTATACGTACATAAACAATAAAAACACCACGAATAACTCTACCGTTTTAAAAACCTGTTCCCGACACCGTCGACAGTTATGCCCTCAGTTGTCGCCAAAATCAACAATATCAACTAACACAAATCTAACACCAAAATCAACATAAAGAGAATAGGTTGCTGTAAATCGATTTTTTATTCATCAAAACACTTAAAACATTGAACGCGAAGCAGTCGTTTTTGTCAATACATCAATAAACTTTTTCGCAACGAAAAGCTCAAGTTTGTGTAACGGATGTTTCGTTTGATATTTTATGTTTAATTTAATTTTAAATAAAAATAAAATTGTGAGGTACTGTCAGTGTTTCATTTACACGACCAACTGACGGAGCGCATGCGTGGACGCGACCGGGAGCGCCACCTGCGCAAATCTGACTGAAGGAAGAGTGACGTGACGAGCCCGAGCGCGCCGGCTTGTGGGGATGCAAACAACGAAAATGTATTGACTATGTTGCCAGCTTGCTCTCAGCTAATATTTAAACTACGTATCGAGGCGGGAACCAGAAAAATTGTATAATTGAAATTGCCTTTCCTATGTTTTTTCTGCTCGTGGTTTGATAAACCATTGGTAAACTAAATAATAGTCCGAATCAAAATGTAAAAAGGTTTTGAAAGCTATACAAACTTTACTTGAATGACAAACATGACATTCAGCCTAGCCAACGCGATGACAATGATTCGAAAAGCAATTTTGAAATAAAAAGAAAAAAAATGTATATATCTTTTATCTATCAAAAAAGAGGAAAATTTTGTTATTGTAGATTTAACCACCAATGTCTTTCAAATTGCCGTCATTTTTATTTACAATTTTACCCGTAGTATTTCTCTTAAAGTTTAGTGACTGTTATATTATTTCGTTTCTTATGCTAAAGATAATTAATTGTACGCGTGAAATGACACATTGAATGAACTTCGAAGTGGATCGTTACTCGTCAGCTTGGGCACACATAGCCCTCTGTGCGGATCTCACTTGGGCTTCGGAACCTCCCGATGAATTCATTGTAGCCAATCAGGTAGCCAGAACAAAGACAACAACCAATTTAACGGAACTTAGTACACACAATACATTGTAGAAGCACGATCTACAAGCAGCACATTGAAAAGCAAGACGTGCAAATCCAGGGGTTATACACAATCAAATTACGTCTAAATCCATTCAGCTTTGTAAGATTGAGCATTTTACATCCCAACATCTGTAAAACCTTACATAAAAACATTTACATCCGTGCACGAGGATACCTTTTCGCATTTTATGTGATATTCTTCAGATTATTTGTTCAACAAGAATAACTTACTAGTAGATATAATGATCTTGCATTGTTATAATTGGAAATTCATCGTTCCAAGATATTAGAAGATAGAATAAAGTAATTTTTCAGCGTCTATGGACACAACATTGCCACGTTTCGCAAGTTCTCCAGGACTCGGCGACAGAAACATCACAGTGCGTTCAGAATCATTGCGAACACTCAGGTACTTTCTCTCATCATCATCATCATCATCATCATCATCATCATCATCATCATCATCATCATCATCATCATCAGTCGATAGAAGTTCATAGACTGCTGGACATAGGCCTATTGCATGGACTTCCACAACGGTCTCGAGCCGCCAACATCCAGCGGCTCCCTGCAACCCGCTTTTTCTCTCATTTTTGCTTATACTCGTAGCTATCGAGTTTCCTTTCCTAATTCGATATTCTTTCGATGCTTGTAACTAGACAATTATATATGTCAAAGAAAACTTCCAGTAACTTAATTTCAATTCAATTCATACAATACATTTTTGTCTATAACATTATTAACTTCTTTGGTTTTTTAGTTTAGTTTTATTTCGGTTTCTCCAATCACATTGCGTTTAATTTCAGCCGTATTTCTTCACAATTTCTTATTTATTTATTGAAGTTATGCTGCGAGACATGGCCATATTGTCTCTCGTCATCATCATTATCAACCTATTTTAATAATCCAATAGAGAAGTTATCTTTACAGGAGCGGGGATTTGGATAACTTTCCACTCTGCTCTAAAGCACCGAGGTAGGAATAGGGTCATAATGTTAGACTCTCAAACTGTAAGACATCATCTGTGATCGTGACTGGGACCGACACACGACAGCCCCACATTAAGCTCTCCAAAGCACTTTCAATTCCAGATTCAATTCAAATCAATTTCAATTCTTGAAAGAAAACTACAAAACGCAACCTTTTCTCAAATCCAACCTCAAAATTATATCAAAATTAATTTTCTAGACAAGCAAGCTCTTGTACAAAGTCAAGATAATGGCGGCTGTAGTTGTCGACGAAGCGTGAAAGACGTTATACCAGAATCTAGATTAGCACAATTCTATGGTAATTTTTACTACGACGACACCAGGTAAATATGTTAACTTCTTGGATTTTTAGATGAATTGGATTTAGATTAAGTTTTTATGGTTTCCGCTACCTTTTCAGAGAGAATTGTTATACCTGTGCCAATGATAAACACAATTTGCGTGGTTGCAACAGCCACGGCTGCGACCATACTGATCTTACAGAATGTTGGATGTTACCTGAGGTAATCCATACTCCTACTATACTAATATTATGAAGGGGTAAACTTTGTGGTATTGTAGGTTGTCATCGCTGGATCTACAGAACCGATTTGGAAAATCCTTTTACCACTAGAAATCCACGTAATTTGTGAGTGTCATGGGTTATATTTTTCCCAGTATTAGCAGACCGGGAACTACACGGGCGAAACCGCGGGGCGTCGGGTAGTTTATATAAAAAGTGCCTACACAATACACTACGCCGAAAATATGATGGATAGACTCGGTGACAGTGAACGAGTGTGAACGACGGTGAATGTAGGTATATGGGTTCCATCATCACTCATGATAGGTATGGGATCTTGCATCGAACCATACAAAATGTCATACACAGACGAGGTGCAAAACGAGACGGTACTGTAGAGAATGACCAAGCTGGAAGTTCTAACTGAAATTAAATACCGGACACAAATCACTCATGCTAAGTATTAGATCTTGCAGCGTATCATACAAGGCCAAATCTAAAGATGACTACAAGATGAGCACAACGATAGTTGTTCCGAGCTGTCGCCTCCGAAGTTAGGATAGCCACAATGGTAGCCAACCTTCGTAGAGCAGATGGCACCGCAGCAGTGTCGCTGTGGGATTTTACGAACGCAGAAGCTCTGCTAGATTCTAGCCCGAGGGTTATAAAACGTTCGGAATGAAACCTCTTTTAAGGCTGAGTTGACTACGAAAAGAACGGTTAAATTATGAACACAAGGAACTTCGCCGGCGCCATGCAGAAATCTATCAGTGCTATATTTTTCTGTTGTTGTGTTATGTGTTATGTTCTTTTTATAAACGGATGGATGGCACCTTTGTAGCGTTCATCAAAAATTTTTCACTAGGTACAACGAATATGCATTATCTTATTTTTTTGCAGGTAGACTACTGGTTTCGTAAGCTAGTCGACGACACAACTGATCGGAGTATGGTACCCCGTCGTCGGCGACAATACAAGATTCTTCCCGATGACGATTTGTGCGTCCATTGGTTACATTTAAGTTTATTCATGTATCTTTAATTACATATTACCTATCCAATTTTTAGTTACATAACGAATCCCGTTTTCAATTATTATTACCTAGCCTATAGCCTTTTTGTTTATTTCGCTGTGAACATTATTTATCTTTTAATGAAAATCTTTTTGGTACCTCTGGAGGTAGATTGCAATTATCTGTTAAAACTAAGAAAGCTGAATTTGGTATGGGTATGCAATATGTATATTGATTAGTACGTCTACCAAGTGATAAAAATAAACTTAAACAATTAGGGTTTCTTTCCTACGTGCAATGTGAGGATGAAATTTTTATCGTCTATCCCATGGTGTGAGGTATCGTTTAAAGGTAGAGATTAACCTTAGACAGCGCGTGAGACCGGTTTTATTATTTAGAAGAAAAAAAGTTCAGTAACTCTTGTAGCCCAACCCTAATATTTGAACGAGATCACATAGACTCACCATTAGACCAAAGAAGTAGAAGACACACTCAACCGATGTAATCATTAAATAATCCTTAAATCTGCACCACACAGAAAAAACTATATGATTTGCCTTTAAACCATTTTTGTCATGAATCAATTAACGGGCACCAATTGGCAGTTAGCGAGCGCTGGGGGCCTACTGAAGCGCGTGCAGCGGAAGAAGCCGCCCTAGAAGCTCGCGTGCGAAGCACCCGCTCTCTGTGGAACCAACCATCACAGAGAAGACCACCAAGGGCTCCGTCACCGCCTCCCGTGTCGAGGAAAATGAGAGCTAGGAGACGCCAACCTAAACGACTGACTTTGGCACCTCCGCCACCAGCGTATTGTCTGGAAGCTCCCACTCAACTATTTTGCGATCCATCTTGTAAGGTAATTTAGTTTAAGACTTTTATTTTTTTCAAAATTAAACTATATTTAGGTTAGGTTAAAAGGTAAAGGTTTCCTTTAACTTTTTGTATATTAAAAATTTTGGTAACAGAACAGCAAATGGTCCACATTACAAGCTTCGAACACGTCTTCTAATGCACTGTCCATGTCCAGTATTCGTAAAGCAAGACATACCTCTGTTTCATTACTAACTGACGCCGCGCGGTTTCACCCACGTGGTTCCCGTTTCCCTAAGACTACGGGGACAATATAGAGCCTATAGCTTTCCTCGATAAATAGGCTATCTAACACTGAAAGAATTTTTCGAATCGGACCAGAAGTTCCTAGATTAGCGCGTTCAAGCAAACAAACAATCAAACTCTTTATAATATTACAATACAGCAATGCAAAACAGCTTTATAATATTAGTATAGCTTAAATAATACGTTTCTTTTTTTTAGTTTCAATTTGACAGTCCTCGCTCACAGCTAACGGAGTATCAAAAAGCGATGGGACGCTTATCAGCGAGCGTACAAGCTGTGATGAGAGCTAATGCGTGTCGATGCCCCCCATACCGTGGCACTAACGTCAGTCGATACGCACCCACCGGCCAGAGACCTTTCCGCTACCCCGACAGACGCTACGGCATCTGGTGGCCACGCGAGAATCTATCACCCCGATTGGAAAACATATTTAACATTACACAGATACAAAACATCACAACAAGCCACAAAATAGAAAAAACAACACCTAAAATTGAATTACAAATTAAAAAAGAGCAACCCGAATATGCATCTAGTGACGAACAACCAAAGAAAGAACCTCAAGTGCAACAAGAAGCTACTCCAGAGAGTCCATCACAACAAAAGGATAAAGTCGTTGTTGATAGTCAAACTCCGTCTACGAGCGCTGCGGCGACAGAAAACATGAGCAAAAAGCGCCTTTACAGCACCGTTCTCAGCATGAGCCCACCTCCACCAATCAATTTAAATACAGTGGGATGTCTCCGGCTCTCGCAAAAACTACCACCTGGCCTAATAAAATTAAATCCAAAATTAGTTTTGTCCTCGAGAGTTCGACCAAACGTAGACAATAAGTTTGAGGAACTGGAAAAGGAAGCTTTGGAACAATACAAAGCGTCTGACGAAAGTATAGACACAAAGTTTCGTGCGCTTGAAGAGGAAGCCGTCGATCAATACAGCACGAGTAACAGTAACACGAGCTGCAGCAGCGGAAATTCTGGGGAGAAGAAACCTGACAAATCTCCCCCAGTTAATAAAAGTAAAGTAAAACCACAACCGTCAAAATGTCATAAAGACAAATCAGTAGACAGCGTAGTGATATACTCGCAAAATTTTCCCGACATCAATGCTAAAGGAAATACGAATAGTGTAACGAATTTAAAAAACTACCACACCCCCCCAAGGGGGGAAAAAAAGGAACAGACACACAGATCTAGTAAATCTATGAGAAACAGCAAGATCGAATCTCAAAGGCCAGCGTCAGACACTGATTACGAAGCTCGAGAATCAAAAGGGAGTCATAAAGGAGCTATGCGTTGGACGTTACACGTTATGCCACCAAAAAAGAGACATTTAACTTCTTGCGCGTCCGATTTCTCTTCAGATGAGGATTTGAAAGACGGAAAAGTGTCCATCAGAGATGCTGGTCCCTGCATAAAGAACCGTGCGACTGGAAAAATTAAATTATCTGCGCACGGCGCTGGCGATTTGCATCCGATTATGAGAAAAACTTAGCCATTTTATCCATCATATTTTACTAAAATTTCATAGAATGCTCTCCATTTCTCGTGCTACTTTAACTTGAGCTTTTATTTCGAATTTCCAGTGTGATGTCCTGTTTGGTTTATGACAGTTGTGTATTATTATCCCACTTTCAGTGGCATGAGTGATTTTTTTTATATATTTTTTACCGACTTCGTTATATACATGCCTAGATAGGTACACGATTTTATTTACATTCTAGGGCATATTTTACGAGATGCGAAACCGTAAAGTTTGCTGAGACTAACTGCAAATTGGCTACTAAAGATGTGCCCAACCCTTTACCTTGGCAAATAAACATATGATATCAATATGTACCATCGATCTATTGACGTAGTAACTAGCTGTAGAGATAGAGAAAGAAGTTTATAAAAAGCTTCAAAGTGTACTTTTGAACTACTTAATTATTTGAATCTCTGTAATTAAGTATACTGTCTTAAGCCTGTTACCTCATCAAATCTGATTTTTGAATTGTTATTTACAAATTTCCAACAGTTCCCCATATGAAAGACGTTTCTCCTTACCGCTATCCCCCATAATATACTCAAAACCCTATCTAGACATGTATTTGAATTTTGCGGGTAGTTCTAGTGAGATCCTAACTGGATTGACAAGTTACGAACTATAATCATGACCGGCACGGAGGTATGTAGGTATACCGCGATGTGATGAAACGTGTGTTAGCTTTATGCATTGTTTTTTTTACTAGTCATAAAATATTTGTATATATATTTTTGTATTTTTTGACTTTATATTAAGAAAAACAATTTCAGTTTTAAAATGACTTAAAATTAACAAAGAAACATATTTCATTAGATGTTTAGATGGGTGACAATAAATTTTGTATGAATTGTTTAACTTTTAGGTTATCATTTTAGGATTACTTATTTCATACAAAACTCGCGCTTGACCACGTACTCACGTGATGGTAAGTGTAGATGTGGCCTAAGATATACACGCGCTTGCTTAGAAATGAAAAAGCCTATTCAGTCTTGTTTTAAAGGTATCCAAGCTTTGGGAAACAAAGACCACAGAATAGCATTCTGGACCTCAGCCATGAATATGAGAAAAAAATGTATCAATTACTACTACTAATGTATCAATTATATAATTCAAATTCTGTAATTAAGAAATTCCTTTCTATTACAAAGAAACTGCTTCCAAACTAGTCCAACCATTTGGAAGCAAAAAGTATGTATGACAGACAGATAAATACACAGAGTAAAAGAACCCTTATTGTCGCAGGTTTACAAGGGATTATTACCCTTAGAAAGTTCCTTATCATTATCAGCCAATGGACTACAGTACTGTTGGACGTGGGCCTCTTAAGGACTTGCGAACACCACTGTCCTGAGTTTCATGTACCAGTGAATATACATCATCATCATCAGCCGATAGACGTCCACTGCTAGACATAGGCCTCTTGCATGGACTTCCAAGCACAATGGTTTTGAGCCGCCAACATCCAGTGGCTTCCTGCAATCCGCTTGTCGGTCGTTATGTCATCGTCTGGATCCTAAAGGACGTTTTTGGGACGCCTCTGCTTGAAGTTAGCGTTAAAGTTGGGAGTGTAGTTGCAGGCCTCAACCACTAGTTGGTTGGGATGGATGGCAGCTCTGTCGAAATAGTTTTGAGAGAGCTGTTTCATGTAACTAGCTATTGAAGATAAATCTAAGTCTCTATGGAGGTGGTTATTGCGTACAAACCACGGTGCGCCCGTAATTTGTCGCAGAAACCTTTTTTGCAATGTTTGGAGCTTAAGGGTCGTTTTGGGACAGTGGGCAAACACTACACTAGCGTGGTTTTGCAAAAGCGTTAGCTTTGAACGGAGGGTTTGCCTGCTGAGTGATTTTGAGCCTTCTAATAAGGCCCTTAGTTATCAACCAAGTCTCCGTAGGTCATCACTGGCAAGACGCATTTGGCAGTGGCTATTAACTGCTTTAAATCGTTGGTCAACCAAGTGAAGACAAATAGTGCACTGCTACTAAGCATTAGTATTAAAACAGTACCTAAGCACATGATAAAATAATAAGCCTTTATTGCTGTTTTGGTTGTATTTACAGCTAGATTACATTTTCATTTGCCCATGTTATATGTCGGAAAACAGTCGTTATTTCGGTTCAGTTTGTCTTCCGACAAAGGCCTCCTTTAAAGAATTCCAGTCAGTCCTATCTTTTGCAGTACGAGTCCATTTGGACCTGCTATAGCACATATTGCTGTATATCTATGTTTATCTAGCTTTTGTTTTAATAAGCAAGCTTAATTTTCCAACAAAAACAAAACTACAATCAACTTTATTTAATAACCAACTTCAAAAATAATATAACATCTTGTCTTATACATACTATATAAAATAATAGAAGCTCTGCTTGTATCACCACTAAGTTGTAAGTCTCTTCGGCTATTACTCCTTGATCAACTCTCCAGGAACTTTTCCAAGTCTGTGTTGTCATTTTCCAGCTGTATTTGTTCCAGGGACACCTTGGGTGGAGTTGATGGAACTGAAACAGTACCTTATCTAGTATACCTCAAAGCTTAAAATTCAATGACTATTAGGCACTATAGTCTCCTGCACTAAAAATAATGACATCCTTTGGACTAAAAAATAGTCCCATTTCATGAAAGATATAAGCATTTTTTGTTGCAATGGGATGAAAGATATAGCAATATGCAGGCTAAAGTATCTTGTTATCACTTGGTGCAAATTTAAACCTACAGCAGAGGTAGTAGTGCTGCAGTAGAGGTGGTACAGATAGACTCAAAAAGAGGTTTTAGGTTTATCGTATTTAATTTTGATGTTGACTCGTTTTTTTGACTAATTTTATTAGGCAAAAATATCTAATATGTAATATATTCAAGTGCCATTGTGTTTGGCCAAACTTTTCAGAAATGGCAGCACTAATTTCATCTTCAACCAACCAACATCAATTGTTTATACCCCTAAGTGATAAGGGCGGTCGACCTTAAAGTTTTCATAAGGCCAAACAGTGTTTGCTTGGTCAGCTAGTAAAAAATATATGCACAGTATAAACTACATATAACGTCACTCGATTTAACAACAAATTCAACATATTGAGATTGCACGTGTACACTATTATTGACTATGACTAATAAGTAGAAGTCATGGACTTAATACATTATCATATTCTTAGTTGCTCACAAACTTTCAAATATTAAACATGGCTCGTCAAAGAAAATCACTGTGTATTGACGAAAAAATTTTACACAAACATTTTTCATCATTCCATTTAACAACAACTCTCTATAACGCCATAAAATGTACAGTCTTTTTAGTGTTGTTATATAGACTTTAGGCTGGTTTTAAAGTCACGCTGACCGGATGCTGACAGCTCAGCAGGTAGAGTGCCGACCACCGCATGCGCTGATAGCTACGCGTTATTCTAAAACGCTCCCTAGGAGTTCATACATTTTGTCTGTCAGCGCTGACGGTCAGCATCTTGTCAGCATGACTATAAAACCAGCCTTACACTATAATTAAATATCTTACCAACTGGTACACTCCCGCTGGCTAAGTACTTTGCCACATCATGCTGGAAAGCAGCTGCACTGGTCTCCCTCTTAGCTTGTAACTCTGCAAGCTGCCGCCTTTCCATCACATTGTTCTTTTCCACATTCTCTTTGAATAGCTGATTTCTGGTCTCTTCTAAAGCAGCTGAAAATTAAATGAAATACTAAATTACTATACACAATAATTAATTAATACATGTACGATTTCACACCCGCACAGTCTTTTTCCCCCGTCGCCCGCATATCATAGGAGTGTGATGAACTAACTTGCCAGACTATAGATTAACATTAACTAACCCATTTTCTTTTCTTTATACAACGTCAACTGATAATGATGATCCATTTTCCACTTTTCCATGTTACTCCTCTCCACTATGTCTTCGAACTCAACCAACTCATTTTCTACATCATTCAGAAGTGTCTGTACGTTCTTTATACTGTCCACACACTGTGCTACGGCGACGGTCAAGTTTGGTAAGTGTGACAAATTCTGTGCCAACTCTGCGGCACTTTGCAACCGTTTATTGGTGATTTCGTACAGTTCTGTAATCGATTTGTCGACTTCCTCAGCTGCTTTGGCATTGTCTTCCGCGTTCCCGTGTATCTCGCGCCAGTTCTCTTGGTATTGCTCTAGCAATGCGCCACCAGCACCGTAATTCACTTTGCTCTCGTGCGATACCTTTTGCTTATCGCGGAAAATGTTTTTAACTTTCTGTACCTCTTGTAATGTTTGTCGTAAGTTATTATTTGTTGTTAAGCCGTCTTGTACCACTGATATAAATTCTTTAAGATTCCCTAACATTGTGTAATTTTATTTTACTTTAAAACTCAAAAGTGAAACTGAAAACACTAATAAATAAAGTAAAATAAGTAAACAAAACATACATTTAAACTGCAAAAAATTACATGACATTTGAAATGTCAAATGTCAATTGTCATTCGTCAACAGTGTTACCAACTCTCCCAAATATTTATCCCTAAAGTTTGTGTCAAAAACCCCTAAAATCGCCTAAATTTTTGAGTTGTCCCCCTAAAAAATATAAATTCATATTAATATGCTGTAATATGTTTCAAAAGTCTATATTTAATACAGACAAAATATTACGTCTCTATCTGAAGATTCAGATTTTTGAAATCATACATGTTGACAATGAATAAACTTAACAATTCTTTTTATTCGATGAAAATTGCCGCCAGTTGCCTCAGAGTGGTTGTAGAATAACGTATTATATGTCGTTATAAGTCGCTAGGCCAAGAAAGAAATTAAAATTATCATCAATTTAAAAATATTAAAGAGTCAAAAAATCCCTGAAAATACCCCTAAAAATTTCAGACCCCTAAAAAAATCCCATTTCACTTATTTGCCCCCTAAATCTGGGGGGAAAACCCCTAAGTTGGGAACCCTGTTCGTCAACGACAATCAAAGATATTTTATCATTTACCTGTGATGTGAACCACTTCTAGACCTGTGTAATTCGATCGTTTCGTAAAACCCGGGTCGATCGCGACCCATACTCATGGAGATCGGGTCTCAATGATTCGATCATTTCGATCATTCGGGTCACGGGTTGTTTGGGTTTTGTGTATCGTTGCGACGCGGCTTGAAGTAGGTAGGTATTTGAACTGAACACCCGTAAGACCCGAACCGGAACCCGATCCTTTGATTGACCGACGGATTCAAAACAAAGTTATGCCTACTATCAGTTAAATAAATATTGTGGTTTGTAATTGTATCGCTTTTGCGTGGTGATACAATAATATTAAGTCATCGTCTAAATTTTCATTCGAAAAATGGGAAATTTTATTTTATGTTTTTATGAATATAGATAAAAAAATGTAAATAATTAAAGTTATTATATATTATATAGATAAAACTATTGCTAAAAGTAATACATACCTACATATATATTTTAGACTTTATTCCTTACGAATTTACCACTCAAGTCATCATCATTATCAACTACAGAATAGAGAATGATATCTTTACAAGCCCCAAGATGAAGCCGATGAAACTCATAAATACAGAGTAATACATATCTTCCTTTACATACAAATAAAAGAGACAACTACAGATTGTACTTGCGAATGATGATTCGACATTATAAGCAATTGAGCCAAATAATTAAACACTAATACAATCAAAATAAAGTTCAATTTAGTGTGGTCGGGTCGAGAGTTCGAGTTTATTATATGGATCACCAAACGGGTCTCACAAGATCGGGTGTTTAGTCGTCCGCGACCCGATTATTCACGAGAACTACAGATTTGAGAGTTATTGTTTAAAAATAAAGTTCAATTTAGCGTGGTCGGGTCGAGTGATCGAGTTTTTATATGAATCACAAGATCGGGTGTTTTAGACGTCCGCGACCCGATTATTCACGAGATCTACAGATTTGAGAGTTATTGTAATGAAAATAAAGTTCAATTTAGTATGGTAAACAAAAACCTTTCGATCTTTTAATCGAGTCTGCGCCCGGGCGGGTCACCAAACGGGTCACATAAGATCGGGTGTTTTTAATGTCCGCGACCCAATTACTCACGCACCAGTAGTGATCGGGTGTCGGAGATTTGATCATTCGCGATCGACACAGGTCTAACCACTTCTATTATCTATATTATAGAGTCTATGAACGGCTTAACGAAAAAAAAATTATAAAGCTGCAAAAATATATCAAGAAGAAACTTATGTACCTTAGCCTAATTAAATAAATACCTCCAATACTGAGTCAGACTATTACCACCCAACTCTTTATGTGGAAACATAATGTTAAATTCTTAGATACATAGGGTAAAATTGCAACCCGACGTGTACCATGCATATTTTTGCCACCAAAAACTAGCAATTTCTACAGAAATGAAAAAAAAACCTTTGTGTATTGAAAATATTGATATATAAATTATTGTATAAGATTTCTACGTTTAAAATAGTACCATTTGATTTTACCTTTTTACTGAAGATGCGTAGTGTTGCATTGGGCTGCGTTAACAGTATGCTTCCACCTTAAGTTAGCCTGTGGCAATCATAGACAAAATAATGCAAGTATTAGTATTCTGTGAAATAAGTGATGTGTGATGTGTGACAGCTTGACGTTGACATTTGTCACTTCAATTGTTTACAATTCAATTTCAAATTCAAACAGAACCAACCGGTAAACTTGTGAAGTTCTATAATAGATTTTTGTTTACAACTTAGCATATTTTTAATGGTATACTAGGAAAACATAATAAAATGAGTAGTAATAAGTTAAACAGTGATGAAGTACCACAAAAATTTATCGAATGGGTGCTGGCGCTTGGATGTCCTGGAGAAAAAATACCTTCCATCGAAAAGATGACAGGGTTTGTTTTGTTTTGTTTCAATTATTTCCTCTATAGTTCCTTGTTGTTCGCTTAAGTAGCGTCAGATCATGAGGTTACAAATACAAATAAATACAAATACAATCCTTTATTTGCTGATACAGTTTACAAGGTCTTAACAAATAAATATAATCTGTTCTGTATCACGCCCGATTGGCATGCAAAATATTAGTTACATTTACAGTAAATATTATGTCATTCCAGAATTACTTTTGGTAATTCAGGTTCGAGGTTTGAGTCCTGGGTCGAGCTGTAAAATACTTACTGAGCATTTATTTCTTCTCTCTCTTCTAAGCCCGCCAAAACGCGTGGGAGCAGTGTGGTAGACCTAAGCTCGCTCCTTATAGCAGAGGCTTTTGACGGCCTCCATGGCGCAGCGATATGTGCGATGGATTTACAAGGCGGAGATCCTGGGTTCGATCCCTGGCTAGGCCGATTGAGGTTTTCTTAATTGGTTCAGGGTGAAGGTCGTTTCTAATATGGATCTTGGACTAGGAGACATGACATTAAATTTTATTCCTCTACATATAAGTTCATTTGTTTATTGTCTAGTAATCCACTAATCTGGAGAACCTTAGTGTGAATTTCAAGACAAACCTTGTTATTTAGGTACTGTAAAGATTTTCAAGAGTGGTATCTGTTTCCAGGATGTGCAGAGGTCAATACTACATGACATGGCGCAGCATGATGGAGCATGTTCAGCCCAAGGATGAGATTGGCCACAAGAGACTGTCAGTTTTTCTTGATGATGTGAAAATGTGTCAGGAAAAGAAACTACTCAATGAGGTTTGTCAGTTTCAAGCTGTAGCTACTAATATAATAAAGAGGTATATAATAGGAGAGGAAGTATTATTTCTAGATCTACTGAACCCATTTTGACAGCTTGTGAGGTATTATCTCTGGATCTACTGAACCCATTAAAAGAAAGCCACTTTATTTGTTAGTGTCTATAATTGATACACATATTCCCACAGGAACAGGAACTACAGTTTGTTTCATGTATGGTGCATGTAGAACAGATCATTTCACTCTTGAAAGTTTGCTGTGATTGTCATACAGGCGACTGTCACTTTACCCATGCTATTTGAAAAACAATTCATGCTGGTGCAACTGTAAAAAGTGGTCTAGTTTTTAATAAAAAAAACATGGAATCATGAATTAAGTTGTTGCCTGATAAAATACTGAAGTTGGACTTTCATATATACTTTTAAGTCTTTATTCTCAATAGGATAGTCTGGTAGTCATAGATTTTTGTAATAATTCTACCCAAGCAACCAAAATATTGGGACCAATCTGTTCTTTTAAATAAAAAACATTATAATCAGTATTTAAATGACAGAATTATGGGGTTATAAATATAAAAATAATATGCATTGTATTGAAAATCTTTTACTTTTTCATGTCTTTTAAAAATGTATCCACATGTTTGTTAACGAACTACCCTCAAATGTTTCCTTAAATCAGTTAATTGGTTTTTTTATTTATCTCTTTCTCAAATTTAGTATTAAAAAATGTATGTTGCAGTACAATATTCTTTGGGTCAGGTATTATTTCATTAAGATTGTGTTAGTTTATTTATTAATTTAATTATCCTATTTTATTTTATATGTTTTTTGTTAGGTACTTTTATATTTGACATTTAAAATATGATTTCTAAACATACTATCACAATTAAGTTTGATTTAATTTAACTGCTATTGTCTTTTTTTTTTAATTACTTGTGTCTTTGTAAGTGTTATACACCAGAAATTGTTGAATACATAATTAAACTGTGTGTATTCTCAACAAATAAATGAATAACTTCTAGTATAGTGAAAAGCATTTTATATAAATAGCAAATTAATGTAAATAAAATGTAAGTAAATATATTTACAGAGGGGCTCCAGCAGTTTGTTACCAGAACAACTGTCTCTCTGGAAAGAGCAAACAGAGATTAAAGAGAAGGTGAAGGAAGCTGAGACCCGTGTTAATAATGCAAGAGTAACTCTGAACGAGCTTATGGATAAAGTATCTGGCAAAGGTGAGTTGGTACCAATGAATACACTCTGTCACTAATTACCAAAAATCGTGATACTTAAGAATATTGATTATAAAACACGGCATCGTACCGGAACGCTAAATCGCTTGGCGGTACGTCTTTGCCGGTAGGGTGGTAACTAGCCACGGCCGAAGCCTCCCACCAGCCAGACCTGGACAAATTAAGAAAATCTCAATCTGCCCAGCCGGGGATCGAACCCAGGACCTCCGTCTTGTAAATCTACCGCGCATACCACTGCGCCACAGAGGCCGTCAAAAACTCATTTGATACTACGTCGGAGTATGCCCGACTAGTTTTGAACGCATACTGGGCCTTTAGTCATGAGCTGGTTCTTGCAACGCGGCACAATCACAACTGCGACACGGCGGCGCGTCGGGAGAGGAGCTAACACTCATGATAGTTTAAGTATATTGTAGACCATTTGTCGACATTTTCTCTTCACGAGATCTTTCATGGCGCGCATTCTAGGCCAACAATAGGCCTGAGATACGCACCACATCATAGCTCGAGACGAGAGAAATACATGTTAACCAATAGCGGTGCAACCGAAAATATCAGTCGGTTCATTGTATTATGACGAAAGAGCTGGGATTGGGACCACAATAGCGTTGCAACAGAAAATATCGCTCTATTCATTGCGTTATGACGAAAGAGCTGGCGGGCTGGGACCACTTTGCTACTATTGGTCGTCAATATGTCTTTTTCGCTTCTGGAAATTGACGTTGGCATTCTAGGTCTAAAGGGTTAGGAATTTTTATCGAGAATTTCTCAGAAGAAAAAAATGTCCACAAAACACGTTACAAACCTTGTAAGTGTACTCATGAGTGTTGATAAGTATAATTTTGCTAATTTTATATTTATATTTTAGTAATCCAGCGTAATTCGTCTCGACAACGCATAGAAGACCTGCAACGCCGGCACTGGTTGCTCACCCAAGTGTCCAGTGAACTACAAACTAAGATCGCTAACATAGAGGAGACGAGAACCATTGCCAACTCCCTGTGTAGCGTTGAGAAGGAAGCACATGATGTAAAGGTATTCTATACTAATATAATAAAGAGGTAAAGTTTGTGGTATTGTAGAAGTAATCTCTGGATAGTTGTGTGCATTTTAAGAAATTAAATATCATGTGTCTCAAATGGTGAATGATAGTGATTCTTATCTATACTAATATTATAAAGCTGAAGAGTTTGTTTGTTTGTTAGATTGAACGCGCTAATCTCAGGAACTACTAGTCCGATTTGAAAAATTCTTTCATTGTTAGATAGCCCATTTATTGAGGAAGGCTATATATTATTCCCATATTCTTAGGGGAACGGGAACCACGCGGGTGAAACCGCGCGCCATCAGCTAGTCTAAATATATATAACACAAAGGACTGACTGACATAGTGATCTATCGCACATCCCAAACCACTGGACCGATTGGGCTGAAATTTGGCATGCATGGAGATGTTACGAGGATGAAGAATGGATTTTGATCAATTCTACTCCCAAGGGTATAAAATAGGAGATGAAAGTTTGTATGAAACTTTGTCAATTTTACAGCGATTTTGGCTGAAATTCGGAATGAAAATAGATTTTTCTCTCAACTAACACATAAGCTACTTTTCATCCCGGAATAATCCATGGTTCCCACGGGATTTGTGAAAAACTGAATACCACGCGAACGAAGTCGCGGGCGTCCGCTAGTATAATATATAGACAAAGTTTCTATTTTTTTCAATTTATGTATAACTAGCTGACGCCGCGCGGTTTCACCCGCGTGGTTCCCGTTCCCGTAGGAATATGGGGATAATATATAGCCTATAGCCTATATTCTTCCTCGACAAACAAACAAACTCTTCAGCTTTATAATATTAGTATAGACTAGATCAGATGAGATCACACTGAAATGCTAACTTTCAAATGCAATGAAATTTAAATACATTTGTTTTTTTAATTCCAGAGCCAACTAGAGGACTGTCTCGCACGTCTTAGGAAAAGTCAACCCAGCACTTTGCCATTGGCCACTCCTGTAGCTTGCTCGTCCATCAACTCTAACCATGCTAATGAAACAACTAGCAATGATAAAGGTACACCAATTACTTGCATTTACTACATTTTTTTATAATGCAAATTAGAACATTGTGGTTTGTAATTTGATAAATCGACAAAGTAGTCTGCTATGATGTGTATGTATATACAGGATGTCCCGTAATTAATGGATAATACACAAATGGTAGATATTTAATTATGTAAAACAAATTTAAATAATTTAAAAAAAATATATTAGGGTGACCAAGTTACATTTCTTTTTCTGAATAAAAAAAAGAATAGATACTGATTTTGAAAAAAAACCGATGCAGTAAGAAGAAATTCCAAAATAGCAGGTTTATAAAATTTTGAATTCAGAATCTGTTGTCGCCATTCATACAATGCCTAAATATCGATTTTAAAAGAAATCGGTGTAAGAATAAGGAAATTCAAAACGGCGGCCTTTTTTATAATTTATATAATTTAGAGTTTAGAATCTGTTTTCGCCTTTCATGCAATGCTTAGATATCGATTTTGAAAGAAATCGATGCAGTAATAAGAAATTTAAAAATGGCGGCCTATTAAAAATTTTAAGTTCAGAATCAGTTTTCGCCATTCATTCGAAATCGGTGCTGGAATAAGAAATTTCAAAAAGCCGCCATTTTGAAATTTCTTATTCAAATTAGAATTTTTTTGAATCGCTTCAGTAATAGCAGCGCAAAAGAAGCTCTGAGTGCAATAATTATTTTTCTTTCATTAGGGTGACCTTATTTAAAAAAATATATGGAACTAAAGTGTACGATCATTTTAAAAACTTGTACACTTATCAAGTACTGCCTGTACAGTTTGGCGAGAGTATCGATATGTTAAATAATTGTTATATCTTATCAATAAAAAAATTAAAAAAAAAAAAATTGTTAAAACAGCGAGAACTTATTCAAGGTCCTTTGTATACTCCCTGTTTAGATCAGCGCGTGCTCTCGCTAGTGAACTGCCGCGGCGACGCTCTGTGGCCACACCTGTACGACAAAATGTCTTCGCTTTACTCTCAGTTGTCGGACGCCTACACAAACCATGCTGATGTTGGAAATAACAGGTTATTTTGGTCTATGATCCGGCATTAGAAATATACAGGGTGCTCGGGAGTATTTGCCATAAATCTGGGGTTATATTCTTTAGCGAAAGTTAATTAAAAATGTTCAAGAAACATGTATTCCAAAATTAATATTTTCGGCTTAAATAATATTTCTTTCTGTAAAAAGATTTTAAAATGTGTCCCATATACGCATCCTTATAATTATGACGTAGCCAAGTTTTACGTATTTTAAAATGCAAGGATAGATAAAGGCGTGTGTTACGGATAGTCGGAATTATTTGAATTATTTTGTATGAAAACATAAACAGATTTTTTTTTTCGTTAAAAAAATATAAGTTACGCAGTTTGGCTCCTATAAGTGGACTCGTCAACGCCTTGAAGTTATGAGAAATACTCCCGAGCACCCTGTATACCCTCATCTGTTATTCATTAGTGATAAGAATATAAATGATAGATAATAATGTTTATAGTGTAGTTTTCATACAAAATTTGGGAAACCACCAATGAACTAAATCAAAGGCAACCTAATACAGTTAAGTTAAGCATAAAATAAGCATTTAACATATTAGATGACTAAATAACTGATGAGGGAGGGTATATAAATAACATTATTTAACTATTTATATCTGGCAACCCCACAGTTGCAGTGTAAAAGCCTTTACTTTTTCAATTATATGGTGTATGTATAAATAATTATTTATGGTTTGTCTTCTATCTATTTATAATCTGTGGTTTATCTTATCAGATCTCAAACAGGCTCTATGTTGGCCCACACCGCGGCGCTGCATGCAACATTGGCACTTGAGGCAGTAAAGAATAGAGTTCACATTCGAAGGACGCAGCAACAACTCGTCGCGTCCATCGAAGAAACTAACGTATGTTTGTTTATTACTTTACTAGTAATCTTTACATTGCTGTTCTAAAGAAATTGATTTTGAAGTTGGATGGTTTCTAAAGAAATGGAAGTACGAATTTATGTTTGTGATTCGTCCTACTGAAGGAGGTTTTGTATTCTATCTATCATTAACAACCCATATTCGGCTCACCGTAGAGCACGAGTCTTTAGTCCTCTAACTTAGTGGTTAGGCCTTAGTCCACCACGCTAATGCTGGCCTAATGCGGATTGGCAGACTTCACACACACAGAAAATTAAGAAAATTCTCTGGTATGCAGGATTCCTCACGATGTTTTCCATCACTGTTTGAAACACGTGATATTTAATTTCCTAAAATCGACATAACTGATAAATTGGATTCGGATCGGATTTGAACCTACGTCCTCCGAATCGAAGGCGGAGGTCATACCCATTGGGCTATCACGTCTCGCATTCTATACATGAAAATAAAACTGCCTGGGGAAATATATAAATCAGAAATTGTACTACTTCTTACATAATATGCTAAAACCTTTCCTGAAAAATATGTAAAATTGTTTGTTTTTTAATTTTTGAGGAAAATTGCTGGTGTATTTAAAAAAAAATAATTCTTTTTATTTAAATATTTTGCAGAGTCACATATCAGAAGATGCCTTCGAATTGTTAGTAGTGAGAGCCCAGAGAGCCTTCTGCGAGGCCCGCGTGAAGTCTCTCAAGGCCTCCCTGGAGGAGTTGACTGCGAGGACCGGCGTCTTCCACTCCGCTGACGATCGCAGCGACTGCGGCGTCGACGCGCAGGCAACGCTGGGGAAGATTGCTAGTATTAATAAATGTATTGTAAGTAAACTTTAATTTATTTGTAAATGTTTAAGCCACTAATTCCTCTAGGATGTAGACTAGTACGCTTAACATGCGACGAATATTTGTCATATATTTTAAATATATGACCAATATTCCGCTCCAACTAGTCAGGGCGGGGATCGAACCACCACCCCTCGGTGATGAGTCCGACCGCACTTACCGTTAAGCTATTTAGGCCCTAAATGAAGAGAAATTAACAAAAATCTTGGCACTTTTTTAAATGGTTTTAAATTATTCATTATCGTTCTACTAGATTGATAAAAAATCACATTTTTTTAAATGTGATTACATACATGAAAATTTTAATTTTTAAATATTTTTTTGACAATACGAGCCTAAACGCTGTCGGCCATGACGGTCAACTGTCTGTCAAAGGTCAACTGTCATGACGTCACGTTAAGAAATCCTGTACAAACGGAGCGTTTGATATAAATATCAGTTGACAATTTAGTTTGACGTTTCAGTAACATTGTGACGTCACAAAATGGACGACATCGTTTTTGATGTTTGGACAATCTGAAAAATACATGATTTTTAAATCAAGTTTTATATGAAAATTATTAACTTTTATTAATTAATATTGATATATTTCGGACCCTTATTCGTACTTACACTAAAATAATATTGTTTATATTAAATTTGATATGAGTAAACTACCCTATTGCGTTGCAATCTGAAATATCGCTATCTCTTTCATTCCGGTGGAACGAAAGAGATAGGACTGGAGCAACTCCGCCGCCATTGGTCGAAATTTTGTCTATCTCTCTTATTGTTCGTTGCATGCTAGGTTTATAAGGGTTCTCAAAATCATTTTCCTAAATGAGCTAATACTTATGTCATTTTTTATTCAGGAAAATTGCTAATATATCTCGTTAGAGGTTGACTTTTTCTGTTTATAAAATATTCTATAAAATCCTACTAATATTATAAACGCGAAAGTTTGTATGGATGTTTGGATGTTTGTTACTCTATAACGCCGCTACTACTGAAGCGATTTAGCTGAAATTTGGAATAGAAATAGATTTTACTGTGGATTAACACATAGGCTACTTCTTATCCCGAAAAACCATGGTTTCCCGAGATTTGCGAAAACTGATGACTTTGATGATATGAATGTTTGTTACTCTTTCACAACTCAACTACTGAACCGAATTACCTGAAATTTGGCATTAATATATATTATAGCCTGGATTAACACATAAACTACTTTTTATCCCGGAAAAATCCATGGTTTCCGAGGGATTTGTGAAAAACTAAATTCCACGCGGACGAAGTCGCGGGCGTCCGCTAGTATTCTTGATAGTTTCAAAGTGTTTGGTTTTTCTAGACATCATCAACCCCTATTTTTATTTGTTATTTCTGCCGATTGCTGTCCCTTGAAAAAGGATGCGTGGATTTGCGTTGCAGGTAAAGTCGCGGGAAGAGATCAAGCGGCTAACACTACTGTTCGCGCATACGGAGAGGAAGATATACAACATCAGGGAGTGCTTGTTGTCTGTGTTCAGCGCTCTGCACAACAACACGGACGTCGGAAACAACGCTCTAGCCACAGGTTGGGTCTCTATAGCTTGGCAACTTCGTTCGTAACACTCCCGGTGGTCCACTCGAGAGGGCGTGTAGCGATGAATGAAAAACCCACGATTGATGTCACTTCTCCGCACGCACGATTTCATACAAGTGCATTCTCTCCCGTCGCCCGCATATCATGGGAGTGTCATCAACTTGCCAGACTATGCGCGTAGCGTAGTGTTATGCGCGGTGGATTTACAAGACTGAGGTCCTGGGTTCGATCCCCGGCTGGGCCGATTGAGGTTTTCTTAATTGGTCCAAGTCTAGCTGGTGGAAGGCTTCGGCCGTGCCTATTTACTACCCTACCGACAACGACCACCAAGCAATTTAGCGTTCTGGTAACATTATGTCGTGTAGAAACCGAAAGGGGTGTAAATTTTCATCCTCCTCCTAAGAAGTTAGCCCGCATTATCACTTACCATCAGGTGAGATTGTAGTCAAGAGCTAACTTGTAAAGAATACAAAAAAATATGTTACAATTTGAGTTTTCTTTTGTTTTCCAGGAGTGCAACTGGATTTCCCAACAGACTCAATACTGCTCCTCCGTCAGTTCTACAAGAAGAGGTGCGAGAGAGACGCAAACAACGCCAACCTCAGCTTCAACTTGGAAATGTCTGACATATCGTCTGATGATGTATCGGGTAACACATTTGTTTCATTTGTTTCTTTTTTTTTAAAGAATATTTTATGTATTATAAATATGACTAATTTTCCCGAAACTAGTCGGAAAAGCCAACCCCTTTACTGATGAAATCTATGTTATACTAGCGGACCCTGTCAAGCTTCGCTTTGACTTTCCCTACCCCTATCCTATTCTACTCCCATCCTACCCTTTCCCTAATAATACCCTACCACTACCCTACCACTACCCTACCCCTACCCTATCCTACCCTAACCCTACCCTACGCCTACCCTACACCTACCCTACTATATTCCCATCTTACACCTGCCCTACCATATCCCTACTCAACCTTACCCCTACCCTAAGTATCCTAGTCCTTTTCCTGGTTTTCAGCTACCTTTTCAACATTTTTGAGCCAAATCGGTCCAGCTGATCTCGAGTTATAGTCTCGCTTTTCTGTTGAATTTTTTCCTGAATTTTCTTTGCTTTAAACCTCGCGGAGCCTGAGACCTTTCCAACGAATGCAAAACCGTGGAAATCGGTTCGTGCGTTCTGGAGTTATAGCGTCAGGAAGGAAAACCCGACTTATTTTTATATAATAATAATAATAATAATAAATAATAATAATAATTTAATTATTCATCAGAAAGCAGGTTTACAAAGATTACTTAAATATAATAAGACCCTGATACTCTCTACCATAATAATTTGGTGTATGAAAAATTTAAATAGACTATGTATAATCCTAATTTAAAAGCAAACAAATAAAAAAAGAAAACATATGTAATAGCTTATACAATTTAACATTTTAAGATTCAATGATTATGACAAATGTAACTCAAAACTACTGTGACAGATAAAATAAAATAATAGTCATAATATATACTGTCAAAATTATTAAACCTTGTTAAATTTAGTGCAAAGTCAAGTAATTATTACCAGTGAAATGTTAAAATGTCAATTAAAATTATGTCAAACACACATGTCAATTAAAATTATGTCAAAATATTTATCATATAGTAGAAGAAAAGATAGGCAGAAAAAGTTTGAAAATTATGCAGTGGAGCCTAGCCCATCTTTATTTAGAGAGAACTAGGGAATTTTAGATAAAAATAACACATTTATAGTACAGCCTTTCTTGATGAGTACTGTTTACTAATAAAGAAATTAGAAATGAGGGTAGAAAACGCATGTAATTTCATAACTTACTTATTTAAAATTATGTAAGTACGGTATAAAAATAAATGTGAATAGAAAACCGTTTCTTATAACATGATCAAGACTTCAAAGGGCACACTTTCTAGAAACATGATTTGAGTCATTGAAATAGCCATAGGTGTCAATTTCACCTGCATCCATACCACAAAAAATAAGTCACTACGTCGTTTTTTCATCGTATTTTCATTTTAGTGATCATCCAAAATAGTTATTTCAACTTAATAACCTTTACTGCATAGTTTTACATCAAATCGTAATGTTTCTTAATTTCCAGGATCATCTAACATGATTATTTCAAGGGAATAACATGAATACTAGTTTTTGAAATGAAATGAAATGTCATAATAACGAAAATTATGACATTTCATTGAAAACACAGTGTTAGATGATTGCATAAACGAAAATACGATGAAAAAACGATATAGTGACTGATTGTTTGAATGATACACCGAGTTACATAATAACCCTGCAGATCACAGCAATACTGATTAGAGACAAATATGCTGGTATTAGCCTGCGATTACGTCCATGTGGAATAAAGTTTCACAAATCCTGCGGAAACCATGGATTATTCCGGGATGTAAATGCCCATGTGTTAAATCCAGAGTAAAATCTATTTTCATTCCAAATTTCAATCAAATCGCCGCAAAATTGCCAAAGCTTCATCCCCTATTTGATCCCCTTGGGGGTAGAATTGATCAAAATCCTTTCTTAGCGGATTTCTACGTCATAAAATCTACCTGCATGCCAAATTTCAGCCCGATCCACCCAGTGGTTTGGGCTATGTGTTGATATAGATCACTATGTTAGTCAGTCATCTTTGAGTTTTATATATCGTCGGTCTAGATGTGATAACTCTTAAGTGTAAACTGACGAACTTTACAGGAGAGACAAATATATAAATATACTTAAACAATATACACATCACTATCTAGCCCCAAAGTAAGCATACAGAGTAGCTTGTGTTATGGGTGCTAAGATAGTTGATATTATAATATTCATATACATTTATACTACATATAAATACTTATATAATGTATAAATACACACAGACATTGGAAAACACTCATGCTCATCACACAAATATTTTCCAGTTGTGGGAATCGAACCCACGGCCGTGGATGCAGAAAGCAGGGTCACTACCCACTGCGCCACGCGGCCATCTAGATACATCTTTTATCACTAAAAGTCGTTTTATGCGACCAAAAACGTTTTTTATTGTACAATGTACTTTGAAGTACAAGATTTTTACGGGCTACCACCGGAAAAGCTATTTGAAGCTTTCTGCATCAAAATCAATTTTTACCAAAAATTGTTGGTTACGAGATATCACATCTAGACCGACGATATTTAGATTATGTTAGAAGCTACAGCGAAGCTTTGCTGGGTGGTACTAAAACCTTTTTATTTTCAGTTAATCCAACGTTTGTGGACGAGTTGAATGTGTATTTGAAGAAATTCAATTTGGAAAAGAACAGAAAACTTGTGTTGGACAGGTATGTTACAGATTTACTTAAATTATCACATCATCACATTAATCTATACTAATATTATAAAGAGGAAAACTTTGTATGTATGTTTGTTTGAATGAATAGGCTCAAAAACTACTGGACCGATTTTAATTCTTTCACCATTCGAAAGCTACATTATCCACAAGTAAAATTTTATTTAGGAAAAAAATAGGGTTCCGTAGGATATTTGGGTTTTTTGGACACAAGGTGTAAAAAATCAACTAGAAAAGTAAGTTATTTTGCGTACGCTGCCTAAACTATAAAAGATAGAACCGTAAAATGTTTTTGGGGTAGGGGTGGGGTAGTGGTAGTTTAGGGTTAGGGTAGGGGTAGTTGAAAGTTTACATCGAATTTCACGCGGACGAAGTCGCGGGCGTCCGCTAGTTAATATTATAAAGCTGAAAGTTTGTGCGTGTTGGTTCGTGCGATGTGTAGTATGTATTTTTGTTCTTCCTTTAGGCTGCAACTGAAGCTGTTTGACTGAAGTTTGGGTTAACTAGGCTACTTTTCATCCCGGAAAAATGTGAAAAACTGAATTCCACGCAAACCAAATCCCCGACCTTCCCTTGTAGGCTAATAATGACGTTTTTTTATACCCAGTGGCGAAAAGATATGGATATTCGAGACAATACAAGCTCTGTCGCGAAGGCTGAGCGCTCAGTGGGCGAGCGCTGACGTCACACTGCTGTGCCCCTCCGTGCGACCGTCGCGCGCGCTGCGCCGCCTGCGCGACACGACGCAGCGACATGCGTTAGTCGCGTGCGCTCAACGCAACGCGCAGCGCACGACTGACATACAGACGTCGATTGATGCGGGTACGTCTTTTAGATGCGTTTCCTTTATTGAACTGAAAACTTTAGACCTTGTCCAGAAGGGGCGAATTCGTCGCGAATCATATCGCGCGAATCATACGCGCGTTGTCGTAGTACTACATCGCGGCCACAAGCATCGCGCGAATTCAAAATACGCGCGTAAATCACGTGCACTACGCCAGACTCTCGACTCGCGCGTGATTCGCGCGTATTGCGCGCGAGTCGAGATATTAGGGACGCCTTGTTGCGTCCAGTTAACGCGCGAACTCTAGAGCGAGTGTACGTTCAACTCCATGTTTCACACTGAATTCCTCCGCAATTGCTTGCGCGCTGGTACGCGCCTTGTGGACGCAACGATCGCGCGTAATACGCGCGAGAGAATCGCGGCGAATTCGCCCTTTCTGGACTGAGCCTTAATCGCGTTTGGCACTTTTTGGATGGGTGAGATCTCGTGCGATCGCGTCACCGACATGCTTATAGCATATAAGAGCCTAAATAGCTCAACGGCAAGAGCGGTCGGACTCATCACCGAGAGGTGGTGGATCGAGAAAATTCTGTGGTATACAGGTTTCCACGGATTTTTCCTTTCAGGATTCGAACCCACACCCTCCGGAATATGACGGGACGGACTATCAAGATGTGACAGGCCGTGTGCTATTGTTAAAATAAAATAAATACTTTCAGATATAACCACCATGACAGACCAAGAAGCCGAGACCATGGACAAAATGAAGAAGAGCATCACAGAAAACCGTGTCCTTCTACAGAAGGTGCACAGGAACCTGGAGCTCTGCGAGGAGAACCTTCACTTCTGGTCCGATCACCAGCTCAAGAAGTACATCTCCACCGACAGAACTGTGGGGGGCATGACGTATGCACAGTATGAGGCGTCTTATATGGAAAAATTGAATTATTAGTTTTAGTCACAGAGTAGAAAAAGTGAGTCTTTACAAGCAACGTACTGAAGCCAGTGAAACCCAATAATACCCAATAAATAAATAAATAAAAAATAAATAAAATAAAAAACCAAACGTCACGTCTTCTAGACAACCGCATGTACAAACAAAATTTAACATTAACAACAATTACGTAAATTAATATAATAATCAATAATTATTATAATTACCAATAAAAAATACTCCATCTTATTTCTATAGTTTTTATGAACAGTTTTTAAAATATTTAAAAACTTAAGACAACAATCGCAGTACAAAGTGCCATAAACAAGAAAGAAGAAGAAAACATAAGACGCCATTTTTCTTGAATAATATGGAAAATTACTGACGCGATGGTTCGTGTCGTATTGACTCGAGAATGTATTACTTTTGAATTTTGTATTTGGAGCGGTTACGACACCGTCGTGTTCCGTACGCTCCATCTGTAAATTATTGATTAATCTCTGGTTTTTTTTTAATTGTACTTTTTAAAGTCGCCATTGACGGTCAATTATTCTCACGTTTCTGAAAAGCAAACGGCAGTACCCGCGGCATACTATACAAATCATGTACGCAAAGACCAACACACGATCAATAATAGTCGTGGGTGCTACAGAAACGTGAGAATAATTGACCGTTTGTGGCTAGCATAATATAATGAAAATTGTCTAGCGGACACCCGCGACTTCGTCCACCCTTAGACCTTTATCTGCCCCTCTCGCAAAATCCGGTATTAAGCCCTAATGGGTTTAATACCTCTATCGCAAATATCCAATGAAATCGGCTTATCAAAGAGTTTTTTGCAACGATTAGATATGTTTATATCGTTTTGGTATGTTATTGTATGGGTGTTAGTCACCAATTTTATGGCATGATTCGCTATCAAGGTACGATCAGCTATAAAGTTTCTGATTAATACACGCAATTGTAAAGTAATACCTAAGATTTATGGGTAGGTTGCTCAGAATAATAATGCTTAGAATGCGTTTAATTAAATATTTTTTGTGATTAACGTGTTTAATATCAAATTACCTAACTATAATAAATAATAATGTATAAATAATAATAATAAATGCTCTCCACCGACTTTTTCAAAAATCAAAATCAAAATCAAAAATCATTTATTTCAAGTAGGCTCAGTTTACGAGCACTCTTGACAGGTCAGTTGACTATCTGTAAAGATTCTACCACCGGTTCGGAAGGCAGGTTCTGCTGAGAAGATACCGGCAAGAAACTCAACAGTTGCTCTTTTGAAAAAGTCATACAGTATTATAATTTACAATTGATAACAATTACTGTTTACATTTCTTATAGTTTTACTTCCTGTGTGAAGGTGGAAGCTGATCCAACGGGCAACAAGCATCTTTATCATTAAGGAACTCATCAATGTTGTAGTACCCTAGTGGTTTTTTTTTCCACCACAGCGGCCAATCTCATTTTTACCCAACTACGGCGAAGTCAAAAGGAAGGGTAATGATTTTGGCAGTCTATGTATGTAGGTATGTATGCAGGGTCGGACCGTTCATACGGCGAACGGAGCAGTCTCTCCAGGCGCCAAATCCTAGAGAGCGCCTAAATGACAATCCTAGTCAACCGTTCCTGATTTTCAATTGGTCACCCCAGAGTATGGCCTTTACACTCATAATTTGGTATAGTTATCTGCATATTATTAGGAGCAAACAGGAGAAACGCCATAGTTGGAAATGAAAATACGACAAAAATAGTGACATAGACAAAAAAAGCTTCTTTAGCTCTCATTCGCAAGAGAGGTTTTTAACGGACACGACGATTTTTATCGAGCAGTGCTGCTTCAATTTTGGGCGTTGGAAATATACCTACCTTTATTTAACTTCATACTATATTTGAACGCTTTTTTAACCTCCGTTAAAAAAACTCGTGCGAATCAGGGTTAAATCTGCTCTAATATAACGTTCTCATTGGTTTTAATTCTAGCTAGCGGACGCCCGCGACTTCGTCCGCGTGGAAATCAATGTAAACTTTCAAGCCCTGTTTCACAACTTTAGGGGTTGAATTTTAAAAAATTTTGCATTACATTTTATTTCGTATTTTTTTCATGATTTATGAACAGATTTTTAAACTGTCCCTAAAAATGAAGGACTATCCATACAAACTTTCAACCCCTATTTCATCCCCTTATAACCTTCTCCGTATTATGATTTTAAACCGTGCCAAGTTTCATTTGAATTCATTCAGTAGTTTCAGCGTGATGCCCTAATAACAAAAAAACACGGACAGACAGACAGACAGACAAAAAATCGAAAAAAAATATTTTTAGCATCAATATCGATTATATAATGCTCCCTAACAAAAATTTTCAAAATATCTTCAATGTACAGAATGTACAAAATGTACAGAGTTCGTATTATAAGTATAGATTCTAGATTGCGCTTTCGTCCGTTATGCTACGCTAACGTTTGTTGTTACAAATGGTATAAGCACAGAAAACATATAATGTAATAAGTAAAATCTCAAATTGCAAATTAATGTATAGAAATCGACCAGTTTTATTATAAGTATAGATAGAATAGATAGATTTGTTTTATGTAAGCAAATGGCTGGAATAATGTTACCGTTGCGCTCCGATAACATGGTCCGAATTCCGAACGCTTAATCTTAATTAGGTAATTAATAATAAATACCCAATTAATCTGATTTAATGTTCGAATGTTAATCATACTAATTTCATACAATGTTGCTTACTTAATTACAATGTTGTATACGAACCAATAGATAAAATAATACATTGATCATTCGATCCTAAATGTCTACACATGATAATCTCAAACACGAGCAAATCTCTCCAAAACTGCATAGGTTAACTACAAGACCAAAGATGCAATCAGAAATAGGTGGCTTAGAACTTTTGCAATTACGTTTTTAACTTTTCCACATCCCTATAATATATAACGATATAAAAAGGTTCTAAGTAAAAAAATTCTGCCGTTGCGTCGAGCGTGACGTCTGACGTGCTAACGTCCCGATATCTGCTGCCTTGAATTTACAAATAAACTGTTAGTAGGCTGTTTATTTTTTATCCTGTTAATAAAATTGCAGCTTTTAATATTTTTGTAATGTGAAATACCTACAAGTAAGTAAGTAGGATAAAAATTATAAAAACGCTCGTTAAATGTCAAGAATCGTTTTCTGTATTTCTGTAAGAGAAAAAACATTTAGGGCCCAATTTGCCGCCTCCTAAAATCTGCCACCTTTAACTCCGACGTACTTTGCCTACTGTTATGGGTAAATGCGTCACTGCAAAACTTCCAGCCTGCGTTGCCCTCACGACAAGGGTTGCCAACCGCGCTATAATATATAGTACTAGCGGACGCCCGCGACTTCGTCCGCGTAAATTTCGATATCAACTTTACTACTACCCCTACCCTACCCTACCCCTACCCTACCACTACCTCAACCCTACCCTACCCAACCCCTACATCTACCCTACCCCTACCCTAGCCTACCCTACCCCTACCCCCACCCTACCCCTACCCTCCCCGTACCCTATCCCTTTCCTACCCCTATCCCACCCGTACCCCTATCTCACGCCTATCCTACCCCTACCCTACCCTACCCTGTAACTTCTCTATCTTACTCCTACCCTTAGCAAAATCGGTCCAGTCCTTCGAGAGTGGTGGTATGACCAAGAGAAATAGAGACTTCTATGCTAATAATATAAAGAGGTAAAGTTCGTGTGGTTTTAGGAGGTAATCTCTGGATCTACTTGACCGATTTGGAAAATTGTTTTACCAATAGAAAGCTACGTTATTTGCGAGTGATATGATACCTGCCTCCGATTTCGGAGGGTGTGGGTTCGAATCCGGTCCGGGGCATGCACCTCCAACTTTTCAGATGTGTGCATTTTAAGTAATTGAATATCACGTGTCTCAATCGGTGAAGGAAAACATCGTGAGGAAACCTGCACACCAGAGAATTTCTTAATTCTCTGCGTGTGTGAAGTCTGCCAATCCGCATTGGGCCAGCGTGGTGGACTACTGGCCTAAACCCTCTCATTCTGAGAGGAGACTCGAGCTCAACAGTGAGCCGTATATGGGTTGATAACGACGATATGATACCAATATAAAATATATAAGCCATTATCAGGAAGTGCTATAGGCTTTATATATAAAATATATAAAGCCTATAGCACTTCCTGATAATGTAGCATTCTACTGGTGAAAGAATTTTTAAAATCGGACCAGTAGTTCCGAAGATTACCCCATTTAAAAAATGTGACAAACTTACAAACTTACAAACTTTACCTCTTTATAATATTAGAATAGATTAGTATAGATTGTACTATTTTTCGGGTCTGCGTACTATATACTGTTGAAGAAATATATAGTACGTAAAAATACTATATTTTAAACACTGATATCTAACAAACAAAATTTTCATTTTAAATCTTGATGAACAATAGTTTTCGACCGATGCAATAGCGTCTAGGCTATCCGAACTTGTCTATCTTAGTGAGTTCCAAACATTCAACAAATAAATTAAAAAAATGGCATTTGGTTTTCAAACATTTTAAAATCAGATGTGAAAAAGCATGACACTTTTATTTGAGACAAATAAATTTTGAAAAATGCAACAAGAGTAAATAAATATTGTTTTTTAAAAATAAATGTTGATTTGTTGCTTATTCCATAAATTACAAAACATTTTATTTAAGTGTACTATATTTTTTATAGCCGAATCTGAAAAATACTTTATTTTTCTGAAAAAATGTTGGCAACTTAGGCCTACTTATGACCACTTTCATTGGTCTCGTGTTCCGTCCCGTGAGTCCCGTCGGTCGCGACGAGTAGGTACGTGACGCGACCGCTAGCCGAGCACCGGGCGGGACGACTCTGTGCCACGTGCTCCACGTGCTGTACTCATAAATTAATAGAATAGGCATTTCCAAGCTTTTTCGGCCCCTTTTTAAAATAAACTTATACACCGCATCGATTATTTCTTTATTCATTTAACTTGCTTATATTTGCAATAATAGCTTGCTAATATAACGTTTGACAATATTTGGTACACATAATAGGTATATTTAATTTAATAAGGTAATACAATTTAATATAATTAACTCCAAGAATGCCGCCGCCACAAAATGCGGAATATATTTTTTCACAACTCCTTTAATTTAACTTTTTTCAAAACTCTAATATGGGTATCAAATTAAAAGGCTCGAGTATATACTTTGAAAAAAAAATCTATGCATATTTATGTCCTATCCCTCAAATTGGGTATCAAAAAGAGCTCCTAAGTAGGACTATAAAAAAAATACAGGTCCATTATGGCTTCAAGCAAAATAATGTTTTTTAGGATTATATAATGCGGAGTACGTTTGCAGAAAATTGCCAAAAGCCCCTGTAATAATGAGGCGCTAAATGAACAAAATAGGTAGAATGCGAAATGTTGTAAAAACTAAAAACTTAAAAATAATTGAAATAATATTTAAAAATTATATGGTTTTAAATGATACCTATAGATGATATACTAAAAATCAAAAATTAAAAATTGGATTAGCAGAGACATATTCTGTATCGATGTTCATACTTCATACAATCATACCACTCACTCTTATCTTTCTAGGGCATTGATCAGAGTTCAGACTAAAACAATAAAATCGTTGCGTAATAAAAATGAACTTAACTGATGAAAACTTCACGCGTCCCACGTTTATGTAGGTAAGAAGGTATCTATTTTTTGAACAAGTACCCTGTAACTAAATGAACAAAACTTTGTACTAAAGATTATTGCCAAATTGATATAGGTACACACTTCTTACAAGGCAGATTAGACATTTCGATGATTATCTAAATGTATGTCACAATAGCAGTACAATAATGCAAAATATTATTTTATATTCATTATTATGTAAATCTTATTATTTCCAGTTACCCACACAATGCTCCTCGCATTATCGCGATGTTGTCGTGATGTTATCCCACACATAGACTACCTCATACCTGTGTGTTACCCTGTCTGTCCATACATTGCTTTACTCGTGCAAATAATCGCGACGCCTCGTACTAGTCCTTTTACTCGCGCTCGCGCCGACATAATGGGGATGATGGCTAGGTTTGATATATTGATTATTATGATAAATTTGGGTAAATAAGGTCAATGTTAACTAATTTATACATAAAAAAGCAAAGATTGTCTGGATTGTTGCAAAATAAATAAGACTATAAAATTTCAAAATCTATTAAAAATATTTTATCGTAATTAGACGAAAATTCTTACAGCTTTAACTTCCTTACATTAAATGTGACATTTTTTAATATATATGAACTATAAACATAAACGCACAAATAACAAAGACATTAGTAATTTTATTTGAACGGCCACACAAATCTAACGATCATTATGTACTACGACGTCATTAATTCGTACCATTTTGTATGAGTGGTTTTTCAGGGATCCGAGGCAGTGCCGTAAATCGGACTCTTTAAATCCCTGTAGCTTCGAAAGTACTGATCGCCGATACCCTGTTACTTTTACAAAATTGCTTTACTATTAGCATACTCCTAATTTATATACAATTTAAAAAACTTTCATCATCCCTATTGGCCAGGACGACTTCTCCGCTTTCTTCCCTCGCTACTTCTCACGCCATTCGTGCTGTGTGTGGCGGGTGCTTTGGCCTTATCGTCCGAGCAAACCGGTCGAAACCGGTCTGGAATGTTCGTCTGCACTGCGCAAGGCACAACATGAGATTCTACTTATAATAATTATGCTTATTGACAAAGCAAAAAATTATGTTGCTTTCGCTCAATCCCATTATTTTATTATTGAATCTAAACCAGTTTTTAATGAATCTGTGTTATTTCACCATAATTATTCTTGTTGTTAGCCAAATCATTGTTGTTAGCATAAAATAATCCAATTAAATAAAAAATATATATTGTTTGAAAAAAAAACACAATTACGAGTAGGTATGTTAGAAGCATTAAAAGTATGACGTCCTTTTTCTAATGTGACGCCGTTCGTATTATATGTACTTGGTAGGTAGGTACTTATCAAAATCCTAATCCTTACTAAGTATAAAAGGTAAGTAGTTATAATAATAAGTTAATGATATTGAACTTAATTTTTCAAATAGAAAATTACATTAGCAAGTAACCAATATAACTAAACAGTTATGGTGGTCCAAGTGATAGCAATTCGATACTCAACGCAAAATACTTAATTATTTATTATGCTAAACGTAATGCTGTAGTTAATAATATTATAATAAGTTAATTGAAAATCTTATTATTTCCAGAATCGTTTCATGCGTTAGGAAGGGCGTTGCCCTGCCGCGTTGGCTTTATCGTCCGAGCAAACCGGTCGAAACCGGTCTGGAATGTTCGTCAGCACTGCGCAAGGCACAACACATTCTACATAATTATTATAGTAGCGCAACAAAAAATTGTGTTGCTTTCGCTCAATTCAATTAACCGAGACCAGAGTTTACTGTAGCTATCTGTATTATTTCACCAGAATTATTCTTGTTGTTAGCATTGAAGAATTCCATTGAACAATGCAAACGTTTAAATGATAACAAATTAAATGTTTTAAGTTGAGTTGAAATAAAAAACACAAATTTAAGAAGCATTATTAAGCCTTACCTAACATGACGCTGTAGTTGTAGTAAAATACCTAATATCAACATCCTAATCCTAAATCTACCTATTCGGTGTTTATCTACCTATTCGATAACAGGTAGGTACATATATATATGTTCTTGTTTAAGTATATATTTAAGTATATACATACAACATAATTACAAATGCGAAAGTGAGTTTGGTAGTTTGTTTCAGGCCTATTGCCTCAACTACTAAACTGATTTTAAAAGCCACGAATACATTGTACCTACAATGTATATGTATCTTTTATCCCTATCCCCATATCCCCACGGAGATAGAAACTACGTGGGTGATTAACTAATTACCACAAACCAAAACGCTAAAGCCAGCTAACGTTAATTAATTCCTAGGTGATTACATTATGTTACTTATAGAAAAAATACATTAGTAAGTAGTTGATATATTAACTAGGTAGGTACTTACCTAGAACCTAGATAGCTCTAGGTACCTACATCGTTGCGCATCGAAGCGTCGATCGATAGCTACCAACAGACGATAGTAAAAAGCCTTTTATGCTCTAGTACTTGCTTAGACTACTAATCTGAGGCTCTAAATTATATGGACGAGTACCTATAGACATGTATTCGAGGACTTTTTCCCATAGGTATCCTCGCTCCTCCTAGGCAACCTCCTTGTATAGCGGTCCCCCGTAGAGGATAGTTGTATGGACAACCGAAGCCAAAACCCATCTTTCGTTTCCTAGTGGACCACCATTTGTCTGCATTAGCCTACAGAGTACCACAATTATTGTACTTACTTCCTCTATGTGAGTCTTAAAGTAAAGGCTTTTGTTAATCCACTGACACTCCTAAATAATCTTCCATGTTATTTAGGCGTCATTGTAATAACTTCAATTAAGACTTTTAATGGGTTGCAACTTTTGCCTTTCACTGAAAACGACTGCCTCCATCATCTCGCGTGCCAGAGCTACTAGCTGTTTCTTCTTCATCCATATGATAATCCGTTCACGCCCTCTGTTTGCCAGAAACATTACTTCTAGCTAGCTCCGTTTTGGTCACCAGTACGAAGGCTAACAAGGTCGTCTTGTCTTTCCATTCTTTCTCTGAGGTGCGAAATCTTGGTCCTTCAGTTAAATTGATGCCCTAGAAATATGGTGTTGGGTGCGTTTGTTAAAGATTCCAACCATTAAAAACCAACATTTCCATTCTTAATCATATCTAAAGATAAAGAACTACTTTTGTCGACTGAGCTTTTATGGATATAGAAGTTCTTTGACAACATCTCCAGAAATTTAGGGTTCAGTTGAGAGGTTGGTGGTATAAGGCCGGTTAGAAAGGAAAAGATCCAGAGGTTCTAACCCTTAAAAATAAAGGTAGTAATATAATCATTAATGGTGTAGTTTTGCCACTTGCTATAATGCAATTTTGCCAATAGTCAAAAGTGGAGAAGCACTGTACAGAAGGCGTCGCACATCGATGCAATCACGACCACCCTGGCAAGAGTGCACGGTTATGAAGAAGAGACGAGAGTCAGCAAAGCTTAAAACTTGCACTCCTTCTTGCTTTATCATGAAAACGCCGTCTTATTATAATATTCCATAAGGTTTATTATATTTCCTGACGTCGAGACATATAAAAGCACAAATTTTTTTTTTACTTTCAGAACCTCTACTATAATTTCCTGGTCTAGTTTTATAAGTCTTCAACCTATTTGTGCTTGCGTTAGCAGTTCATTGTTGTTTTGGGACAAATGAAACTTTAAATAGCTTAAGTATTTATGGAAACGTAGAAATGTAAAGAGTCTAAGTAGGTCATCATCATCAATATCAGCCGATGGATGTCCACTGCTGGACATGGAACTCTTGCATGGACTTCCAAACACAACGGTTTCGAGCAGCCAGCATCCAGTGACTACTTGCAACCCGCTTCATGTCCTCGGTCCACCTAGTGGGTGGTTGACCAACACTGCGCTTTTCGGTGCGGGGACACTTTCCAACACTTTGGGCCCCCAACGCTCATAGGCTTTTCGAACTAAGTGACCTTCCCAGAGCCACTTCAGTGTGACTTTGATTCGTCTGCCGATCTCATCATTTCTAATTTGATCACGCAAAAAAACTCTTGAATAACTAGATCGGTTAATTCTTCAGGAAAATCACCTTTTTTGAAGAACAGAACCACCACGCTCCTGTGCGATTCTTCGGATGTCCTCCTGAATGACGGAATTGAACAATCGCTGAAGGACCTTAAGTATCGGTTTTCCACCCGCTTTCACGAGTTCACTTTCACCAGGTGTTTTGTTATTTTCTAATTGTTTGAGAGCCATACCTACTAATCTCGTATAGGCTGACGGCCGGAATATCTTCAGCATAGTGTCGGGTTAATTTGACCTTTGGCCAAATTGTTAATAGGCTTTTGGGTTGAGGTGTATAATTATTGTCTGTAGAACTTCTCGACCTCAATCAAGATCTTGGGTAAGTAAGTAGGTAGGTACTTAAACTCATTTCCTCCAAGACTTGACTTGCCATGCCACTCTACGATTCGCTGTGTCAGATCTAAGGTTGCGAATGTAATGATTGGAAAGGACATGGAATGGAATTTCCAGCCTTGATTCCAATAATTCCATTATATGAAGTCCACTGGCATTTTCAGCCTTCTGGACCAGACATTTAATGCCACATTGAAATCTCTAGCTGCTATTATTTCTCCTCAGGTTTAAATGTATAAAGAATATGTTGTCGAAATGGTCCTGCTCAAATTCTTCGAAGCTTAGGCAGACTACCATCTCACTAAATGATAAGTGAGGATGCAATCTAAAATAGAAGCTATTTCGATTTCTTTCGAATATCGTACCGAATCACTTGGCGGTAGGGTGGTTATACAGAAGACCGAAGAATTTAGAGAGGCACTTAGCATTTCTGAAAGAGAAAATCATTTATTGGACTTCTTACCAACACTTAGTCGCAAGTTTCAGCTCAGCAAAGCTTAGAGCTGCTCATCTATACTAATATTATAAAGCTGAAGAGTTTGTTTGTTTGTTTGATTGAACGCGCTAATCTCTGGAACTACTGGTCCGATTTGAAAAATTCTTTCAGTGTTAGATAGCCCATTTATTGAGGAAGGCTATAGGCTATATATTATCCCCGTATTCCTACGGGAACGGGAACCACGCGAGTGAAACCCCGCGGCATCAGCTAGTTGATAAAGAGAGCTGAGTATAGAAGGGTGCGAGGGGCATACCAACAAAATCTTATCATATCAACAAAAACCTGTTTAAAGCTCTGATTGGAACGTCAACGAGTTATACATATTATATTGCCAATACTCGTACCTTTAAAGCAATTAATTATTTTTGGACAAGTTATGGCGGTTGTCGACTATTGTATTGACGCGCTTTTCAAAGGGGCTAAGAGCCCTTTAAACCAGTTGTCACAATACTCGGGATCTGTTTGGAGATTTTCGTAAATCCATGGAATACTAAGAAAATCGTCTAATAATCAACAATTATTGATAAGTAGGTATATATGAAATAAGTAGATAGAAAAATATCAGGCAATGAGATGAAAATCGATTCATGTGTTCTTAAATTGTATTTAGAAATATATTTCAATCATAAAACAAAACAAGAACTCAAATAAAATAGGTAGGTAACTTCACGAACAAATCACGAAATACAATACAATACAATGAATGACAATGACTCATCGAAACATGTAGGTAGTTATAGACTAAGCGAACACCGCTCGCTCAAAATTATGTAGTCGATATTGAACGGGCATTATTATTATTCTTAACAGGGAGTGCCGGCGCTCTGTGTGCCTACCTGAGTCGAGCGAGCGAGGTCATCACGAACATAAACATAAACGATCCGTTCCGATAATAAATGAGTCTGTAGTCGGCGACGGTGGGGTTTCGTCGTAAATGGCGCTGCAAATAGAAAGTATAAAACGAGACAAACATATAATTATGCATGGAGTGCAACAGAGACAGCGCATCAGACAACCGCCTAGGATTTTGCCAGGCGGCCAATGCTGGCATCGCGCCATACTGGCAATGGCATCTGTGTCTGTTCTGTGCATGCTTGCCTGTGAGTGAACGGAACAGAATTTAATTTGCTCACGCTCACGCTCAGTGGCTCAGCCTCAGCCTAGATTGCTGCGGAGTGCGGTCGATCGAAAAAATATTGTTATTCCAATTACAATTGTAATTTGCATAATTTAATTAGAATTGTAATACAAAAACTTCTTGTGTAATTGATAGTGTCTTCAAATACGCGTTTAGTTTGTGCACTATTCGTATCGTATCGGTTTCGGTGCAACTGTTGTTCTTCTTGGCGTTTATTTGGCCGGCCATTTTGTATTTTCATTTTTCATGCAAGGTTCATGCAAGTTTTAAGTCTGAGAAAAACTGGATTTCAAATAAAAACTTTTGGGGAGTCGAGTGCAAACCGGTGGGCTTTGTCGTGTTATTGTTTGTGGACGAATAATTGTTTCTGCTACTGACTATTGCATCTGTGATTGTGTATGTGAATTTGGCTGACCCTGCAAAGACGAAAGAAATATTACAAAGGAGATTAAAACTGACTGAAATTCTTGATGTTATTAAGTAAAATGAGAGTAAGTTTTGTTGTTTTTTTGTATAGGATATTTTAAAAATCCTTTATGTTTATAGCATGACTATTTTGTGGTTTTGTGAATGTAGAAAACTTGTACTTATTATAACCAAAATATTTATGTTTTACCTACACATAACTACTTCTAAGTTTTGCACATCCCCAAGTAATAACTTAAACTATTATTTATCAAAGCCAACGTTTAACAGGTTCAGATATCTCTTGTGATAAAAGTTTAGTTTACTAACATAGTTGTTTCATTGATGTTAGATTAATGATATTATTTTAATGGTGATATTGATTTTAATTTTACGCTTTGACTTATAAGTTGGCTGAATTCATGCTAGCACTTTTCCTTATACGATTTCTTCCTTAAATAAATAATGATTATAGGCTTTCATTGTGATAAAACTTATATATATGCAAAGAGACAGTTGCAGATTTATCTGAAGACACCTGTAAAGTATTTTATGATGAAGCTGTAAACAGTTTAGACTGGCTGTGCTGGGAAAATGTAGTCAGAGAAAATGTGTCGGCTATAACATGGCATTGTTCTATATTAGTGTCCAGGGTTGCTCTGCTAGGCTCTTGCCATATGAGGCTGGGTGGGGAGAATGACTTGAGCAAAGAATTTGAGTGTCTACTAGTTTTAAAGTACAACCTTAATCCTACATCACAACACACAAGTCTGGGACTTCGCTCAAGATTATTCTCTGCCACAAGAGGTGTTATGGGTAACATTTATGGTGGAAATTGTTGGATCTGATAGGCTTTCATGGAATAATTGTGTTATCCCTTTTAAATCTGCTTCATAATACCCATCTCTGTTTAAATAAGATAATAATTAGAGTCCGACCGAAACTGGCCGAAACAGAAACCCAAACTGAATCCATGGCCAAATATTCAGTTTAGGCCTATTTTGTCTGAAACCCAAACTGCCGCTGAAACTTGATTTTTGGCCAAAACTCGGCCAAAACCTAACCTTCGGTCGGACACTAAATAATAATTTTAGTGGTTCATTTTGCTTTCACAACTTCAGCTAGAAACCTCAAAGTAACTAACCACAACATTGTATGTATTGAAGCATTACTGTCTTCACTCTAGAGCACTCTGCACTCTTCACATACATGATGGTTGGTAAAGCACCTTGGTAACAACCAAAGTTTGTCAAAAAATTGTTAAAAAGAATTTGGCCAAATTGTCAGGAAGTACTAAATTAGAAGTGAGTACAATAAAGTCCAGCCAGCGGGGATCAAACCTATGACCTCTCAGTATGAATTCAACTCCTTTACTGTTGAGCTATTGATGCTTTGTTTGAAGTGTCGAACATTGCATCATAAGGCCAAGTTTCACAAGCAAATCTGTGAAAGATTTTTGATGGTTTTCCTTGCCCTTAACATAAAAAAAAGTTGTTGGTTAAGAGTGACTCTGTACTTTGGCATATTGAAGTTTTATGTCCAGCAATGGAAATTAGCTGGATTTATATTAAGAAATCCCATAATAAATCCTGCTAATACTCCATATCCAATAATTTAGCCATAAATGCAGATAATATAAAGATTATCTTTCTATGAATACATACCTATATCAGTTTCACCAAAAATCTATTTGTACACAGCTCTACTGATTGCAATAAATTATGCAGCTGCCTCTTTGATATTGACCAATTTGAAAATTGAATTGAATTGAAATTGAGACTATAACATAATATAAAATTGAATTTTTTTCTTTATTTTAGTGTAGCACTAAGTTAATTGTTTTCAGGTTAATCATGAGCACAAAGATTGAATCTGAATTCCCATCATCAACACCAAACGATGAGTCAGGTTTGTTTACTTAATTTTAATTTTATTTTCACCACTTGGCTGCCTTTTGATTAACAATATGAGAAATAAATGTTACAGCGAATTGATAAATAAATAATTTTATTCTAAAAAAGCGCATTCGTAAGCAATTAAAAAAAAAAATATTTAAGTGACACTATACTTAAGCCTGTAGAGCTGTGATAGCCCAGTGGATATGACCTCTGCCTCCGATTCCGGAGGGTGTGGGTTCGAATCCGGTCTGGGGCATGCACCTCCAACTTTTCAGTTATGTGCATTTTAAGAAATTAAATATCACGTGTCTCAATCGGTGAAGGAAAACATCGTGGAAACCTGCATACCAGAGAATTATCTTAATTCTCTGCGTGTGTGAAGTCTGCCAATCCGCATTGGGCCAGCGTGGTGGACTATTGGCCTAACCCCTCTCATTCTGAGAGGAGACTCGAGCTCAGCAGTGAGCCGAATATGGGTTGATGACGAAATACGAATACTTAAGCCATACTCTGTGCACTAGTCGAGCAGCTTAGCCCATAAAATGACTTTAGTTTTTGTGTTTTTTTAGATTGCTTAACAATGTAAGTCAGAAGTTATACTCATACAATGACTAGTGGACCCCGTCAAGGTTTGCTTTGACTAATGTGCGCTTCTTACCTACCCTGCCTTACTCCCATCCTACCCCTGCCCTACCCTGAACTACCCCTACCCTACCTCTACCCCTATCCATACCCCCTACCCTACCTACCCTACCCTTCCCCTACCCATACCCCCTACCCTACAAATACCCCCTACCCTACCTACCCTACACTACCCCTACCCATACCTACTACCCCTACCCCTACCCTACCCTACCCCTACCCTACCCCTACCCTACCCCTACCCTACCCCTACCCCTACCTCGTACCGATTTTTAGCTCCTACCTTGTAAACTGCTAAAGTCCCATATAAAATTTCACCCCCTCTTTTAAGGGTTTAGGTTAGGGTAGGGATTTTCAAAAATGTCGCTCTTCATCCTTTCAACTATCTCTACTTAAAATATCACGTCATTTCTTCGCTCCGTTTTGCTGTGAAAGACGGACAATCAACAAACACACAGACAGACAGACACACAAACACACACATACTTTAACATTTATAATATTAGTATGGATTTATATGACACTTGGGCGCCCACGTGCCTCTTAAGCAAGAAAATACTCATACACAATGTAATAGAATTTTATAAATAAACGATAATACGTACATATGTTGTGCGTATAACATATTTAATGGATGAAACACAAATGGTAAAATACACCACCTGATTATCTAAAACCAATTTGAAAAGTTTTAAAAATCCCTGTACTATATATTTACTGATACAGGGTAGGCTAAGGGCAGGGTAGGAGTTGAGTAAGGGTAGGGTAGGGTAGGGTAGAGATAAAGTATGGGTTGGATAGGGGTCATATTTAAAAGATATAGCAAATATTAATTTTTTTTAAATATATATGTTTTATTGAAATCTTCTGTATTAGCTAAACTATAAAGATTATATTTTTAACATTTATCATGACAATAAATCAAAATTATAGTTTTATTTTAATCAAAAAGCAGCCTCATTTTTTATTTTTAGTTTTATTAAAATATTGAGATAGTCATCATTTCATTTAATTCCATTCCAATAATAACAAATATTTTTATTTCTTTGTGTGCTGTGATATCAGTGCCCAATCAAAATACACAAGTATTGCGTAACTTTGATATTAAAACTTCCATATTATTATTCATAATTAATTATACCAAATAATCATCAAATTTGTTACCTAAGACCTTGATTTCGAAAGCTTTGCATATTATAGTATTATGCTTTTTGAACATCAATCATTAGAAATATGGTGCAATTCTTAATTTTGCAACTAATCTTTATTTAAAAATCTTCTGCATGGCTATTTTTGTTATACATATAATATGTGTGTAAGCACTAGTGTAAGTTGGTATTAAGTATAAATGTTGTAAAACATCCGATAGATATTTTATTACTTGCAGTCCCCTGCAAACATTACAAATTGTGATATTATTTAAAGATCAATTTGAGCAATTGTGTAATTTACAACAAAAATTCACCAAAGTTTCATCACAATCTGATGAATGATAGATATGACAAATAAATAAAAAACTTATGTGTTAGATAGGAATAAATAACTTCCTTAAAACTGATTATTCTGTTTCATTTTAAGATATAGTAGAGTTGTTTTACAATTTTAGAGAACTGCGAGAAAAGACAAACAATATGAAACAACTGTTGAAATATTGAAAATCTGTCATTAGCTCAGACCAATTACAAATGGACTTGTATCGCCCCCAAATTCACCAACAAGAAAGAGCAGACAAAGCATTTGCCATGAAGGTCATTAATTGTATCAAAAATTATTCTTGTGGAAAAGAAAATAATCTTGTACTTCAGATCAAGTTTTATTACAACCCTCATTCTAGACATATTGTTTTGTAAATGACAATTATTAATTTTCTATTACTTCTTATTTCAGATGGAGAGGAAGAATGTGATGATTTAGATTCCAATTATCAAGAGGAAGACCAGCAGCAAGAGGAGCAACAGGAAGTTATAAAGACTGTAGGAAAAGATGTTTCTGGTTTATTAGCTAGGCTGCAATCGTCAGGAGCATTACTCAAGAAGCCAAAACAGGAATATCACTGTTTTACTTGTAGTATTGATTTTGAGAATTGGGAAGATCTAGAAAATCATCTTGTAAACCACGTTTCCTTGCCCTCTGTGGTACTAGACAAGCTGCCTTCCGACGACGAAGATCTGCCTCCGTCTGGAGATGAAAATTGGTCTGATGAAGAAGCACCAGCAGCGCCAGTTAAGCCCGGTGCGGCAAAAACGCCCCAAAAGATAGATATATCACAATTACTAAAAAAGACTGGCATTTCTTTAAAAAAACCTGTTGCAGAAGTCAATAGTTCTGATTCAGCATTAAATAAACTAAGTGGATTAGGTTTCACGATAAAGAAAAATTCAACTCCAATAAAAAAGGAGAAACCTGACAATGAACCCGAAAAACAAAACGATGTCATGCAAAAATTGGGTAAACTTGGTGGTATAAAACTTAAGCTAAAATGTGATGGAAATAATACTAATTCGTTTAAAGTAGTGAATGGCCTTAAAGATTTTAAAACTTCTGATGATGAGGAGGAAGGAAGTGACAATGAAGACGATAAAGATGATCAAGAATCGAATGATGAGCAAGACAAATCCGGTGAAAATGATTCCGATGATCACCAGAATGTAAATAAGCGACGAAGTTCCGATAGCAATGATTCTGAAATAGTTAAAAAGATTCCTATTTTACCTAAAGGCGTTCAAGCAAAAATAATACCTAAAAAGGAACCAGCAAATACTCTTAAAGATACATTTAAGGAAGAGCAAGAGGAAACTCCAAAAGCAAAACCTGGAAGGCCTGCTATTAAACAGACCCCAAAAAGAGGAGTTGTTAATAATGTAATATCTCAAGAACCTGAACAATCGAATATAACTTTGACAAGAAGACGGTCTCAAGTAGAACAGAAAAAGCCATCACCAGCAGTTACACCAGAAACACATGAATCGAACGAAAAAGTCGATAATGTTGTAGTAAAGCAAGAAGTGGCAGATAATATTACTGGAGTGCCACAGAACAACGATTTACCACTATTTTCTGGCCAAATAAAATCTGAAAGATCTACGCCACCATTGTCAGAAAGGACGACTCCTATATTAGCAAGAGTTAAAACTGAACCTGAAATCGGGCTGCCGACAACTCCAACAGCTAATACACAACCTCTTTTCAGTTATAAAAACACATCACATGCCACTACGCCAACCACTCCTTTACTTCCTGTGACAAAAACAGAAGATACTGGTGTAACTGTTATAGAGATAAACGGTGATTCCAATGATGAAGATGATGATTGTTGTGTTGTATCCACTACACCCGCTCCTGTCATTAAGCCTAAAGTTGAAAAATCACCTCCACCTGCTTATCCCACTCCTACATACTCAACATCCCAAACGAGTTATCAGAGCTCAGGACCGACTTTGTCATCACGTATGTCAACTGCGCCATCAACTGAAAAGCAACACAACTTCAACTGGAATGCTCCTGACACTAAACCACCATTAGATATGTTAGAAAAAAGTGCAGATGATATATTTGAAAGTCTTCTATCAACTGCCACAAAAAAGGAAAATTTGCTAGATGCTAGTGAATATGTATCTTTGGATTCCTTAGGACCACAACATACTTGTGAAATTTGTAATACCAGGTTTACAAGTTTGTCACTTTTAGATGATCACAGAAGGGTGACAGGCCATTGTTCTAGCATCATTTCTGCTTCCCCTACATCTGCGCTCATGCCGTATAATCATTCATCAAGTATTCTTTCCACTCTATTACCTGTAAAACAGTTAGCAGAACAAGTGGGCAAGTTATCGGGGAGTAGCGCTGGATTTACTCATCAGCAAAATGTGATGATTAATATCCAAGCATATCCTGGAGGAGGAGGTGTGATGGTGCCGCCTCAACCATATAACACCTATCCTAGTGGACAGAATATGCCTGGAAACTATCCACAATCAGCCAGTAACATGTATAGTTCACCTGGCAGTCAACAAATGCCTAATCAATATGCAGGACCTAATTACATGGGACAGGGGTATAATCAATATCCATCGCCAATGTCAAAAGCTGGTTACCCTGGAACTTTACCACAAAACTCATATTCAATGGCTTCATCCCCATATTCTGCAGCATCCCCTTTGCAAAGCATGCAACAGAGTGTTTATCAAACTTCTATGATGAATCAACCTGGCGCGATGGGCCCGCCAGGATCTTCGCCCAGCCACTCGTATGCCTCAGCGACAAGCCCTGGAGGAGCGATGAAAACGGCATCAGCCAGTGGGATAAAGATACAAAACATACAAACTTTTCCTCCTGGTCAAATTATTGGACAGGCAGGAACGGGACAAATCTCTGGTGAATTAGGCTCTGGGCAACCAATGCCTGGTCAAGTACCTGGGCAGATATCAGGACCGACACCTATCAGAATGGCAGCTGGTGCAAATGTTGCTGGGACTAGACCTCGAATGCCATCTGTTCGAGGACAAAGGCCTACAATTCGGCCAGGTATTCAAGTGCACGGCCAAGTACGCGGTGGTAAAATTGGACCCAGAATGCCGATGAAAAGACCTGGAGCTATGGTCGGTGTCGGTGGCCCTGGACAGAAACGACGACCTGATATGTTGCTACCTGGTAAACATGACAATGAAGACTGTCAAGTTATGGCACTGCAGAAGCAGCGCGAAGGTCTACCGTTGATCCATAGCGTGCAGGGAGCTAAAGACAAACTTAACATTGGCAGCCAAATTTCAATAACAAAGAAATCCAATCCTGTTAACAAAGAAGCGAATGCAATGGCAAATGTTCTTGCATCCAGAGGCATAAGTGTGAAACAAAAACAGAAGAGTAGGTCTCCATCACCGGATCGTCCGTTGCCACACATACCTAACCTTGGAGCAGGAATGAGTATCAAACACACATCCAAGTCGAGTAAATTTTCAATACCTGAAGCGAAAGTTGGAGCTGGAATGTATTCGTGTAAGATCTGCAAGAAAATGTTTATGAATCAAACTTCATTACAAGTTCACATGTCCAATGCACATCCGCAGACGACAAGCAAAATTCCCATGTTTAAATGTGACGAGTGTCCAGCATCATATCCCAAGTCACTGCAACTGCAGCACCACAAGAGAGTGTTTCACAATGTGTCAGGGCCTAATCGGGAGCTGGGCTTGCCTGTGGTGGATCTGTCGCAGGAGGATAATTTAAAAAGATTAAGTAATTTAGGAATATATAGTTTTATACCTTTGGCCAACCGGGAGCTTGCGAATGGTTGCTTTGGCATACCTGTGATATCAGTGCACAACATGCAAAACGGTTTAACGTCTAGCTTACAAGCGCTGGGTGCTGATGGACTATTGAGCCTAGGGCCTTTGAAACCTTTACCTAATTAATAAAATCTTGATTGTTTAACAGTGGAATTCAAAGACGTTGTAGGGCCACCCCCAGGGGATCATTCAACCGCTGAGTGTCGAATTTAATCTCTATTTGTTTGACAGTTTGACTCAGCGGGTGAATGATCTCCTGGAGGTGCCTCTAGAATGTATATGAATTCCACTGTTCGTATGTTAAAAAATTTGGAGTATTATGTACTGAGGAAAATAGTGATATAACTGAAAGTAACAATTACTATTTTCCAACAATTCGATTAATACATATTTTGCAAGACAACTTGCATTTTTATGGTTAAATGGTAACTAGTACATTTAAGCATAGACGCGTAATAATGTGTTAATTATTATGCATCTATGAACATAATATTTACATTAAGTATGTATTTATTTTACACTAATTTTATTTAGTTGTACTAGGCTCTGCACAAACTTCAACAGTATTGCTCTAAATATCACACTAAGATTGTGAACACCGTTAGATTTTCTTAATCTAAAATCGTAAATTACACTGCAATACAATACAAACCATTTATATTTACAATTATTTCTCTTAAACTTAAAAGGAAACGTAAATTGTACTCGAAAGAGACTATTTAGTTAAGTCAAGTACAGCCCCTGCATTATATAAAGTTACAACGATGTGACATCGCTCATTTCCATGGCAACTACCTTGTTAGTTACAATTTTTTTTGGCATCCCATAGAAATAAAGTTCAAATTCTAATAAAAAATTGATATAGGCGAATATAAAATAGTGGAATCACTCCCTAGTATTATATGTGTCGGAAATCTAAGATGATAGTAATTTTATGAAATGGAGAGATCGCGTAGAGATCATGACAGTTGCTGAATGGAGAAAACTTATTTGTTCTACTCCCATTTCGTTATCTAATCAATATAAAACCTCAAACTATATTAAAGCTATTCATTCCTCCAGGTCGTATGGTAATGTTATTTATATTTAACACACGGGTTTTTCTTTTTTAATATTTAAATAGTTTCATGTCATTGGCTACTACATCCCTCTAAGGGGTGATCGTGGGGATCAAATTGCATTAGTTATATGTGGCAATAATGTACCGATTTCTAAAAAAAGTCTTTTCTCTTTTTTTTAGAAATATGGGTTACTTCAAAGTAGATTAAAAAATAAAACTTACGTTTAGTGGTTGTTTTTAGATTGGTAACAATCTATTACATAATAACAACAAAAAAGAACAGACAGAACAAACAGGCATTTTTAGGGAGCTCTTTACACCACAAAAACGATTATAACAATGAAACATCGATTTTACAGAACAGTTTTTATAAACGCGTTAGATCGTTGATCTTATATATTGACAGAGGGGTAACGTCCTGCGAAGCAGGTCCTTATGTAATTCGTCTGAGCGTATTGTAGTTTATATTGTTGTGTAGTATATTTTATTTAGCGCTAGTCTAAAATGCCATATACAATATAGACCTTAATGACTATGTCATGGACATGCGGCCAACACGATCAGTTTTATCGGATGTCCTGCCATTAGCGCTGCATGTGGACTTATTGGAAGGTGATTGGTCAGCATAACGGTGTTCACAATCATATGGTGGTCAGTGATATACATGACGTAGGTATGTATATATAAAATATTGTCTAAATAATATCATAGCGAGCGTGGTTTATTTACATTATACGTACCGAGGTAATGAAGATTTTTAAGCTTCACATGAGAGCAAAGCGGGAAGAATTTTCCTTTACTTATTTTTTTACTACTACAGTGGAATATGTATATTTTAGTCGTATTTGATTTGTATGTACCTATATTTATTTGAATCCCTGGTTATTTATGTATTCAACGTTGTACCTACCGTATATATTGAGATTGGCGGGAAAATCCGTAGGAATCACATGCACGTCTCGTGTTATTTTCCTTGATTATCTGCATTTTATAGTTTTTTTTTGCATAAAGTAGAATGCATTTTATTCAATAACGTTCTGTTAAGGTGCACAAGTGAAGTACAAGTACAGGTGTGTTTAAAGTGATTAATTTTTAATTTCTATTGTCTCGGTGGATTCCATCAAAAGTTTTACACGTTAAAAGTTCAGCAAACAATATGAAATGTGTCTCAACATTTGTTACGTCATAGGTCACGCTCGCAAATGACAGTATTTTGAAATTTAAATGCTCAAATTAGGTCAAATATTTAAAGAGTTTATTTTGCAGAAAATTATGAAATTTTATCTCTGGATTTTCCATAGTTTTGTTATGTCAGAAATTATATATTAATATATCTACATTATGACTTCGGTATGTAATATAGAATACTCGTTAGTGTATTTAACATTCTAGACAGCTTTCTTTTTTCATATAAATTATATGTTAATTTAAACAAATTGACGTGATTATTGTGACATTATAGTTAAGCTTAATTTGGCTGTTAACAGCCAAATTAAGCGTTAATTATGTTATAGGTCGCGCATTCGGGTTTCTGCAGTGCGTCGTTATAACTATATTCAGCGGCACAATAATCCGCCCACTTTAATATACTCGCGTTATATTAAAGTGGGCGGATAGTTGTGCCTTTGAGTATATATTATGTTATGTATCTACTTATGAAATATAATGTCTACATAAGAGATGTCATCTTAAAACTAAATGTTAATATAATTATGTTAAGTGCAATAAGGAATTACAGATCTTATGTTTAGAGTAAGTAAAAACTTACGTTTTTTTTTTGCTAAATATAACAGATAAATATTTTGATATGATATATGATAGATGTTTTAGCACTATCCTACGTAGGGTTCAACAATATATAAATAAGTGTCTCCTAATCATCGATCTATTAAAAACTGGATGCACAATCAGCGACCAAAAAACGTCCCCACTCAATGAGTGTCAAACACAACTTCTTGGCACTCAAGTGTCAGAATTTTGTGTCTTAACTTATATACTTTTGATTGATGGATTTTGCATGAAGTAAATTTCATTTCAACAATAGACTTAAATCTTGTTTATCAGTTGTTCGGCAAAAATGTCGAAATACCTTTGAGTCTTCTATCTGTATAGATTTGTTTTACCTAATAAATTTTAGGTAATTTTTATGTGTAGGAATAATATTTTGCGCATATTATGTGGAATAATGTAGTTTACGATTAAGTTTGTAAAATGATTCTCAGAAATTGTAATAGATAAGTCGCCACTAGGAATAAAATACAGATTAGATATACGAGTATGTATTTTGCTTTGTATATACGCGGTTCCAATTGTTTACGAAGGAAAAATTGTGTTATTGTACGAAAGAGTGTTTTTTATGTTACTTAAATTAAAAGAGTACCTACCTATTACTAGAATAACAAAATAATGAATAAAAAATATATGTGAAATAAAGTAGTTTTATTTAAGGTCAATAGATTCAATTGCTTCGAAGAAGAGTGAATAGAGAATAAACCAACGAATGAGTCTTTACGAGTACAAACAGCGTGAACCCATAAAAAAACAAATGTCACGTGTTTCCCTGACATCCGCAACTTACAAACATTCTTCATATTTGTAGGTATTTCAAAATTGAACAATAACAAGAATTCGTCGTTATCAACCTATATTCGGCTCACTGCTGAGCTCAAGTGTGGCTCAAGTCTCCTCTCAGAATGAGAGGGGTTAGGTCAATAGTCCACCACGCTGACCCAATGCGGATTGGCAGACTTCACACACGCAGAGAATTAAGAAAATTCTCTGAAGGTTTACTCGCGATGTTTTCCTTCACCGTTTGAGACACGTAATACCTATTTAATTTCTTAAAATGGACACAACTGAAAAGTTAAAGGTGCATGCCCCGCACCGGATTCGAACTCACGCCCCCCGGAATCGGAGGCAGAGGTCATTTCCATTGGACTATCACGGCTCTTAACAAGAATGGGGATGATGAGTAGGTTTAAATAAATTGATTTTTATGATACATTCGGGTAAATAAGGTCAATGTTAACTAATATATACAAAAAAAGCAAAGAATGTTTGGATATTTGCAAAATAAATAAGATTATAAAATTTCAAAATCTATCAATTTTTTTTATCGTAATTGGATAAAAATTCATACAGTTTTAGCTTCTTTACATTAAATGTGACATTTTTCAATAACTGAACTATAAACATAAACGCACAAATAACAAAGATATTAGTAATTTTGTTTGAACGCCCATACAAATCTTACGATCAGCGAGCCAACGACGTCACTAGTTTGTGCCATTTTGTATGGAGCGTTTTTCAGGGATCCGCGGCAGCGCCGCAAATCTGACTCTTTAAATCCCTGTAGTTCCGAAAATAATGATCGCAGATATCCTGTTACTTTTAGAAAATTGCTTTACTATTAGCATACTCTTAATTTATATACAATTTAAAAAACTGTCATCATCCCTATTACGTAAATTAATATAAGAATCAATTATTACCAATAAAATAATACTCCATCCATCTTCTTCTGTACTTACTTGAGAATGTATTTGTTTTTGAAAATTTGTATTTGGAAATGCTAAGACACCTTCGTGTTCCGTGCGCTCTATCTGCTTATATTTTTTTAATTTGTGGTTATAACTACAATTTTGTTAAAAAGTACAACACAACAAGAGGTTTTTTTTTAATAAATTAATATACTTAAACAATACACATCACTATCTAGCCCCAAAGTAAGCATACAGAGTAGCTTGTATTATGGGTGCTAAGATAGTTGATATTATAATATTAATATACAATTATATACTACATATAAATACTTATATAATGTATAAATACACACAGACACTGGAAAACACTCACGCTCATCACACAAATATTTTCCAGTTGTGGGAATCGAACCCACGGCCGTGGATGCAGAATGCAGGGTCATTACCCACTGCGCCACGCGGCCGTCAGGTTCGAAGCATTGGCGTATTATCATAGCTGGGCATTAACTCGTTAATTCGTTAATCGTTAATTAACGAAGTTAACATTTTAATTAACGGATTAACTTTTAAGTTAACTTTTAAAAATATTAACGGACACGTTAACTTCCGTTAATATGCAGAAGTCCGTTAATCGTTAATCCAATGCCTACTATTTACCGCGCGACGCGAAAAACAGGTTCAGGTAAGAAATGATGAAAGTTTTTTTTTTCAAAGAAATCAACAAATTGCTATATTTATGTTAAATATAGATAAAATCAACAAAACACAAATTATGGCACTTCCCCAGTGCTCATCTTTATTTTTCCTCACACAATGATATAAAAATGTAATATTACACAGTCATATTAACGGAGTAACGATTAACGTTAACTTGCGTTAATTATTCCGGAATGTAACGCTTTAACGTTTAACGAAGCTAACTTTTTTTGTAGCGGATTAACGATTAACGAAGTTAACTATTTAATTAACGGTGCCCAGCTATGCGTATTATGGTCAGCGCAGACAATGGAATAATCCTCGCACGGTCTCGGACATCTAATATATAAAATTCTTGTGTCTCAGTTTTCGTTGCCATACTCCTCCGAACGGCTTGACTAGGGCAGGGGTGGGGTAGAGGTAGTTGAAAGTTTACATCGAGTTTCACGCGGATGAAGTCGCGGGTGTCCGCTAGTTTTCTTGTAATCTATTCGTTTTGGAATGTTGTATTTGGAGCGGCTACGACAACGTCATGTTCCGTACGCTCCATCTGTATAATATTGATTAATCTGTGAGCTAGTCATGTGTTGTCATCAGAACTCAGAGCGTGCAAAGTTGCAAACTACAAAATTTCATCCTAATTGAAAACCGAGAAGTGGATCAAATTAAGATTCCAAGATTTTCTTACAAGTTTATAGTTAAAGTTATAATTATCTTTTCTTTGAGTTACAAGTAAAGCTATTTTTATAGCGTGTAATAAAACAATAATATGTTAGATGACATTTTATTCAGTTTTACATTAAGTATAGCTTTTCAATTATGTATCTATCAGGTTACAAATTTTAAATTATGCAAACTGCTGGTAGTTTGATAGTCTCACAATACAGAAAGCTCAAGTAAAAAACAGTTTTAAAAAAATATGGGCCTCAATTGACACAAAAATGCTTTGTGGAATGTAAAACAGAAATGTGACAAAAATATAGTAAAAAATGCATCATAATATTACATACAATTGCAAGAAGTCCCTTAGCTTAAGTGAGTTAACTTTATGACTGAACACTAATAGAGACATTTCTCTAAATAGGTGATTTATTAGTAATATGAAACTATTATCTAAATGTGACATGAAATATGGGGTCTCTAAACTTCCATTTTGAAAACACGAAAATGTGCATATAATCTTAATATATCTGAAATTAGTAAAAAATAATCATATTACATTTGGTTAACACTGAGGCTTGTGCAAGTTTTGAGATATGAACAGAATATACTAGAAGTAAAAACACTTAGTCAATAGAGTTTGGCATGATCAACTCCAGCTGTTCAGTTTTACAAAGATGTAGGTTTTATACAATCTATCAGTGACAACATTAAGTAAACAAAGTATAAAGACCCCTAAAGTAAAATAATTTATTCAAGACGGAGAAGTTCCACATCAAAAATGAGGGTTGAGTTTGGTGGGATGACACCTGGATGTCCCTGCTGGCCGTAAGCATAATCAGGGCTGCAGGTTAGTTTGGCACGTTCACCGACGGACATCTGAAAACATAATGAGGTTTTTAAGAGTATTGTTAAATTTGCTTCGCCCAATTACTGCACTTCAGTTGATATGTGAAGAATTACCAGTTCCTGTATTACTGTATTGAATTTTGCTATACATTCAATCAGCATTGCTTAGAAAAATGCTTTTTTGAAAATTGCTTAGAAAATTGCTTAGAAATTAGCTGCTACTAATATAGTGCGGGATCTATAGAACATTTTTTACAACTAATTACTATCAAGTTCATTTTTCATGAGTAGCTTCATCTCGATGAGACAACCAACTTAAATATTTACGAAAATTCTTGTTTCTGGTAGCTAACTGAGTTACCAGGAAATGAAAATTTCTGAGGTTGCTCCTCTACAAAAGTGAGAAAAATATTTTTGAATTTGCATCTATTGACCAACATTTTTGTTTTTTTTTGACTCAACATACAGAGTGGTGCCCCATCCTAGTCCTACAGGGTTTTGTATGTCAAGGTATTTTTGTACTTATTTGTATTCAGTTTACCTGAGCAACACCTTCATCCCAGCCTTTGATAACTTCGCCTTTGCCAATCTTGAACTTAAAGGGGTTGCCACGGTCACGCGAGGAGTCAAACTTCTTTCCATTTGTTAATGTACCAGTGTAGTGAACTACCACAGTCTGGCCTTTCTTGGGATATGTCGAACCTATGCACAAAATATGTATATATATTATTATCAACCCATATTCAGCTCACTGCTGAGCTCGAGTCTCTTCTGAGAATGAAAGGGTTAGGCCAATAGTCCACCACGCTGGCCCAATGAGGATTGGCAGACTTCACACACGCAGAGAATTAAAAAAATTCTCTGGTATGCAGGTTTCTTGGGTAGTGATTTGGCCCGAGTGAGTTCTGTAGTGAATAAACAAAATTACATAGAAATAGACAAGATGTCGTCCAATGATGTGATTGATTCCGCTCATTTCATGCTAAATTCATGCATGATGTCACAAAAAGTAAAATTTGAAATTTTTTTAAAGGTTATATCCCGTAGCCTGGTCTTACAGATCTGGTAGCTAGTAGCAGATTCATTGAAAAATAAAAGCTTCTATTTATTAATGGTGACATAATTAGTAAACAGTCATTAAAACGATGAATGATGCACTCTGAAATGGTTAAAGGTTATCTTTTAAAAAAAAATCGATGAAATCTTTAACTTAAAAATATAAAGTTAAATTACCATCGCCTGGTGTAATAGTATCGACGTCAACACCCATTTTTAGGTAAAGATTAAATTAATATAAATGCTCTAATTATTTATTACAAAGCAAAGTTAAAATTACAATGGCTGACTACGAAAAAATTCTACTTCTCGTTCTCGTTGACGTTTTTGATTTTTCTAGATGACGCCGGTCGCCGGTGCGGTTGCCACAGACAGGACAGATTATATTCAATCTTTCGTTTCGCTCTTCAAACCATAAATTATAACGCCAGCAACAGACGATCAAGTGACAGTGCTGTCTGTTAATGAATTTGCGCGCGAAAAGCACGAGAAGAGAATGTGAAGTGGTGGGTAAAAGGTTAAGACTCCCGAGCCACATATCGCCAATTATTAAAAACGCTCTTTTGTCGCTCTGGCTCTCAGACTAATTACTTAAGGACCTTGCCTCGCTAGACGTTACTTTTTTTGTCAAAGTACAAGATCAACAATGTGTATTGCGATTATAAAAATTGTGTCTACAGAAACGATGTTCCGTAATTGTAATCTTGTTCGTCGGTTAAAGAGCTCCGTGTGTACTTAGTTGAATGGAGTAAAGTAAAGTCGACAACTTTTAGTTTAGTTTAATGAAAGATATGTCCCGTAATTAATAGATAAAACGCAAACGGTAGATACACCAATTTGAATAGTTTTCCAAAAATCCCTAGGGTGACCAAGATAATTTTTTTTTGGATTTTCCCAGTTTTTCTATCTTGAATCAGTTTTATCAATGCTGTGGGTGCTGTAATTAATATTTTAAGGATTTGATTTTTGTTTAATAATAAGGAATGATATTACCAACGTTGAACGTTGAGGTTGAGCCGTGAAAGCCCAGTGGAAATGACATCTGCCTCCGATTCCGGAGGGTGTGGGTTCGAATCCGGTCTGGGGCTTGTACCTCCAACTTTTCAGTTGTGTGCTTTTTAGGAAATTAATATATCACGTTTCTCAAACGTTAAAGGAAAACATCTTAAGGAAACCTGCATACCAGAGAATTTTCTTAATTTTCTGCGTGTGTGAAGTCTGCCAATCCACATTGGGCCAGCGTGGTAGACTATTGGCCTAGCCCCACTCATTCTGAGAGGAGACTCGAGCTCAGCAGTGAGCCGAATATGGGTTGATAATGATGTAACGTACTATAATACTATTTTTATAACAAATGTTTTATTTGTTTTGTAGAAGAAACTTTCAGTGCAATAATTATTTTTCTTTCATTATGATGACCCGATAAAAAAATTCCCTGTACAAAAAATTATAGGACTGAAGTGTATCATCATTTTAAAAACTTGTACACTTATTGAGGATTGTAAATTGGTATAAAACTTGTGTCTACTCTTTGTAATAATCTTTGTATCCTATATTGTGGGATATCGTAATCGGTATTTTTGTGTATTACGTAAGAGATTAAAGTGTTAACTTAATCTACGGAACCCTACACTGCGCGTGATCCGACACGGATTTGCCCGGTTTTTATTTTCGGAAATCGTTCTGCGGGTATAAATACACGACAGAGTCGATGCTCGGGGCAGTTCAACTCAAGTGCTCCCACCCAGTGCCCCGTCTGTAGTTGCAAACGGCGTTGAGAATCACAGAAAAGGGCCAACGCCCTGACCTCTGTTACTCCGCGACCTGTGAGGGTCGCCGAGGACGTCCCCGGATATTGCTCGGGGCAGTTTACTTCGAAACGGAGTGAAGTGAACATTAAGTGACACAAGCGATACAAGTGAACATGACTGAACTCGGCTACGATTTTGGACTACGAATTGCCTCCGTTTGAAAGTGGGTCACAGTCAGTAATATACTTGGATTAGGGAGTGGAATAAATTCTTTTAAGAGTCACCTGGTGCTTAATTCCAAATCCTCGAACCCTAGTTCGTAATAATAATAATAATACATATTATCTAGGTCGGTATCTAACTAGCTATTTTTTTTTATTCTGTACAAGTTAGCCCTTGACTACAATCTCACCTGATGGTAAGTGATGATGCAGTCTAGATGGAAGCGGGCTAACTTGTTAGGAGGAGGATGAAAATCCACACTCCTTTCGGTTACTACACGACATCGTACCGGAACGCTAAATCGCTTGGCGGTACGTCTTTGTCGGTAAGGCGGTAACCACGGCCGAAGCCTCCCACCAGCCAGATCTGGACAAATTAAGAAAACCTCAATCAGCCCAGCCGGGGATCGAACCCAGGACCTCCGACTTGTAAGTCCACTGCGCATACCACTGCGCCACGGAGGCTGTCAAAATGGCTATGGATCTAACATGAAAAGGGGAGCTTCCATATATCATGGAGTCCACTTGCACAGACTAATAGCACTTACCAAGTACAAAAGCGGGGTCTGTTAAGACATTTTTAATGTCATACTACATAAATAGCATAATAAAGCCTTCTAGTAGTAATCTAATAGTAATAGTCTCTGCGCTGAACCGCGAACAGACGAACGAACAGACAGACAGACATGGCAAATCTACAAGGGGACTAAGGACCCTAAAAACGGAGTGAAGTAATAAAACAATCGAAAACATTGAGTAAATAAAATTTTATTATACATATTTGTAGTTCATTAAAAAAGAATTTGCACAAAATTGAAGTTAATTCGGATGTAAAACACTTAAACTTAATTTGTAACAATAGTATTGCTCTTGCCTTGCCGGTCGTACTCGTAAATACCTTACCTTCCCTTCGTACCTACCTTCGAAATACCGAGCTACATAGTATGAATAGGTACTTAAAGGGGAGTTTGGCGGAAAATCGAATCGTTTAGTCTTCATTTACTTGCTGCAAAGTTTTATTGATTAAAGTAGAACGCAATTAGAGTTTATGTAATGTATGGGCATGACATTTGCTATTGACAGGTCACGTGATCAAGATCTGTCATAACCATACATTTTGCTAGTTTTCAAAGCGTTTGCGATCGTAGAAAGAGAATCGACGTGCCACATGGCTACAGGGGCAGAGCGGACTCGATGTTTGGCGCTACATAATCGTATCTACAACCGAATTAACGCCAATCACATGAGATGTAATAATATAATCTATTCTTTTTATACATATATAATTTAACATTTCTTTTTATTTTAATATACAAATGTAAATATAAATAAATTGGCGTTTTGTGCATTTCCATTAAATATTAATAATATCCTATAACAATCATCACAACATCAATGCCTACCACATTTTAATCATTCAATATAATTAAAATAAAAAAAAATACCGCACGCAGTCAGTAATATTGTCAATATGTAGGGTAATGTTGCCAAGACGCAACCACGTCTAAGTTGTAGCCCTTCAATAATATAACATTATTAATTCCATAATCATAGACAATCATTCCCTACATTAATATCGTCAGTATTATTGATTGTATGCGGATTTCCTACATACTTTCCAATTTATTCAAGACTGACAATTTAATTCAATTATATTTTTTTCAACGATTTCATTTTTTTCTTTCAGATAAGTTAACGTGACACGTAAATAAATAACTAGAAAGAAAAACCCCTACGAACTAAAATACTAAAATTGCAAAAGTTAGTGTGGCGCCTCAGACCGGGATTTATCATAATATGTATTTGCTTTATTAGTATAAGAAATAGTTAAGAATAAGAATTAGTATAAAAAGTTTATACCAAAGTGTTCTTTGATTCGCCGAATCTCGCAAAAGCTTCTTCGACTATTTTTTGCCAATAATATTAAACGTTGGTAGATATTAAATCGAATTTTGCATTAATTTGGATTCTATGTTTCAAATGTAGGTACCTATAAGTGTTTATTACTTTAATTATTATTCCTTAAAAGTTTGGTGTTATTATTCCTTAAAAGTTTCGTAATTGGCTTAATAATTAAGTTAAGTTAGACTTAATAATTTTAATTAGAGTTAGTTTTTCGTATTGAATTGAAAGGGTTATATTTCTTTTGGAGAGTTAGACCGTTCTCCCACAGAGCAACAGACCCACAGACTTAAATGCAACTTTTGGAACACCATTATGAATGTGTATACGAGTTTACAGTTAATTAGCTTTTGTTATATTTAGGTTGACCTATTTATTTCCTTTTTTGACTGGGATAGCTAACACCCTGAACTTTGCGTTACAGGTGCAGTGCATTTAAATATCTCGCATTTAAATAAGTCTGTGGGAGAACTGCCATAGAGGTACTCGTATGTGTCTAAAGAGTTATGAATTTAATATAAATAGTTTTCCAAAGCGGTGGTAAAGTCACTACTAATAGACATACTTGTGAAGTGCTTGTAAGCCTATCTGATATTAAATGTTTTTCTAAATGTAACTAATGTGTAAAACACATAATAAATAATTTGAATCTGTTATCTACAACATACGAAAATAGAGTTTATAATATGCAATTTACGATGATAATACTAAGTTTAATTACCTATTTGGCATTTGATTTGGCTTAATGATTATGTTTTTTGAACTATATTTAGGTACTTATGAACAAAAGTAGGTGTTGTTAACTTTCAATATTTCCTTACGCAATTGAAATTATTTTAATCTTTCCTGTGAAACGCATAAATAATTGAATAAGGAAACATGTGAAAGACCTCCATTACCTCCTCAATAATGTTGTAAATGTTAAAATATTTAGGGATATTCCAGTTACCAGCTTACGCCATTTTTTTTTCAGTTTACGACAAATCAGTACTTGATGTATAACCTCTTGATGTTAAGTGATCAGTCTAAGATGGTACGACTATCTAACGGTCTAATTTGGAAGGGGTATAAGTTTATTCTAACCCTACCTTTGTCGGTTTATATGCAACATCAAACTGGGAGGCTACGTCGCTTGGCGGTACGTCTTCGCTGGTAATGTGGTTTTTGACGGCCTCCGTGGCGCAGTGGTATGCGCAGTGGATTTATAAAACGGAGGTCCTGGGTTAGATCTCCGACTGGGCCGATTGAGGGTTTCTTAACTGGTCCAGAACTGGCTGGTGGGAGGCTTTGACCATGGCCAGTTAGCAACGTATGACCTCTATTATAGGTAAAACTATAATACATGTCGGTAAAATTGGTTTTAACTGAATTATTCTTCGGATAGGGTATTAAAAACTGCAGTTTATAAATAAAAAAGTCATAACCGCGTCACGTCATAAATCATTACCTCAACTCAAATATAGACAAAATAGTTGTAAAATCAATTTCTTCCAATATTTATTACGTTAGGTAATTGTAAAAACTTGCGCCGTTGTACGATTTTCATTTCGTCAATGTAATCACGTTAGCTACTGTGTTATTTTAAGGAAGCAATGGTTTATAAACTGTAAATGATATTTCATCTGAGCGTTCACAGAATATCTAAGTTAATACAGGACCAACTGCAATCAGCAAAGATAGTCTTTTAAAATATTTGTCCAATGTAATATTTTATTTAACAAATAGTGGTATTTCGACCAGAACCTATCTATACTCACATTCAAAATTGCTAGAACTCAGGGTCTTTTAAGCCAATTAAAACATCTATCTACCCTCCGACGACAATTCATATAATACCTAACAATGTTTTTAAACCAACACACACTTAACACCTATTTAATTAACACTCAATAAGAATGCAGTGGCGTGCACCTCATATAGGCGAAAGAAACTGCTCAATCTTTCAATGGAGTTATGAGGCGTAATTGCGTAACTTCATCAGAACCGTTTGACAAAACATTCATTCATTATAGTTGTCAAACTGACATTTGTCCTAGGGATTTGACATGTATTTGACATTAATTGGAGCTGTCAAACAGGTCCGATCAAGTTTCACACGATCCGTAGTCCGATGCAAAAAGACGTTTTGGGACATCGTGCGTTTAAGCAATTATATCAACAGTGACGTAGCGACGGAGCGGCGGGGTTTGCTACCGCAGTCGCTTCTTGCGTCTTGCTTTTAGCCAACTTTATGTACTATTTGCGCTTAGCGACACACGCAGCTAATTTCCTTGACGTCATAAAAGTTTGCATCGAACTATCTTGGGGTGATATATGGTACTAAAGATTATAATGATATTGTTTTTTTCCCCTACATCTCTCAAAAAAAAAAGTAGTATAAGGTGATGAATTTATGCCATATGTAAGTTGGTATCTTACATTATAGTATAAGTACTGTTCCCTTTTTTTAATTTTACTAAAATTCATAAATAAATTATTATTTATGAAGTTTTACATTAATCTGTACAAAATGGCTGTAATATATGGACGGACACTAAGGCTCACCGCAGATGGAGCAACATTTTATTGTTGTCAAGTTGTCAACTGTATATGGTTGCTATTTGCAGCAACTACCCTACTGACGGTTACTCTGTGTGAGACTGACAATTTTTAATTAACCGGCTGTGCCGATTGAGATTTTCTTAATTGGTCCAGGTCTGGTTGGTGGGTGGGCTTCAGCCGTGGCTATTTACAACCCTACCGGCAAAGGCGTACCGTCAAGCGATTTAGCGTTCCGGTACGATGTGTAGAAACCGAAAGGAATATGTGTGGATTTTCATCCTCCTAACAAGTTAGCCCGCTTCCATCTTAGATTGCAACATCACTTACCATCAGGTGAGATTGTAGTCAAGGGCTAACTTGTAAAGAATAAAAAAGAACTAAACTGACCTGATAATACTGACTTTTCAACGTATTCACACATTGAGCTTTTGAAGTGTATGTCAAGCAAAAACCCTGAGTTCAAATTGAAGATTAATTAAAAATTACATCTTCACACCAAGAGGAGTCAGTAGGCATACAACTTTATATTGTGAAACCAAAAAACATAATATTGTCTATTAATAATATCAATGTGGTCGGCTATTGGTCGACAATATAAAACTTTTTTTCGTCACGAGATATCTTGTGGCGTGCATCTTATACACAGATAAAAATGATTTAGAGTTACGACAATTTGGAAAAAAGTTGCTTCGTCTGTAGAGCGATCATGCGACAAAATTTCCATCATCTTTAGTTTAGCATTAATCATTGTTCTAATACAATGATTAATGATAAACAATGAATAATGATTATTATAAATGATGAATAATTGAAAACAACAGCTATGCACGCCACTGCACAGAGGCATTATTAATAATAATAATATAGACATTTATACGAGAGACTACGCAAAACAACACCATATGTATTAGCTACCATCTTAAAATAGAATATATAGCATTTAAAAAAAAAACTTAGGTTTTTCTTTTCAAATTCAAAATAATATTTACCTATACTGGAAGAAGTTGTTTGGAGTGCGCAAATTTTTATATTTTGTACATAAACGAAATTTAATAGACATGTATTTTTTTACTAACGAAAACATAACAAAGAAATCCTTTACAGAAGAAGATTGATTACAGAAGACCCTAAGGTCATCCTATACCTGTAGGTACGCGATTAATTAACCCTGCATTCTGTAAAGTTACAGCGTTGAGACATCATTCGTTTCCATGACAACTTCGTTGTAAGTGACATTTTAATTGTGGCATCTTAAACACATAGAGTTCAAATTCCAATAAAACGTGTTATAGGCGAAAAGTTCGTCGACGAGTTAAATTGCGGAATCGCACCACAGTTGTACTGTCAAAGGCTGCGATGCGCGCTGTGAAGGACGTGGCGTGGCGATGAAATTAATGTGTCCATTATTTTGTTATTTTTGGAGTCATTGAAAAAAAAAATACATTTCAAAAAAGTACAGGTTGCTACTGAAAATATATTCTGTATAGAAGCACCAAAATTTGCGCACTACAAATATTATGTTTATATTACCTGACCAGAAAAACTTAAACGCCACGTTTCGGATAAATAAGGAAGTAATTTTTTCGTACAAACATTGCAATGAAATAATTATTTGTGGCGGCCCTAGATAGGTTTAATTTTTAATATTTCTAGCCAGGCTATAAACAGAAAAACATTTTAGATAGGTTTCTAATATAAAAAATACATTACTTATTTTCTAGCGTGGTAGAAACCATAACTTAACAATAATTATTTATCTATGACAATTTTAATAAAAATAAATATTTACTTTTATATAATTAAATTTTTTAATTTTCAGAGGTAATAATTATTATTTGACCGTTACTTTACTAGTAAGAATAATAAATATAAATTATAGACACTTCATAGACACTTAGAGCGGATTGTAAAGTTTAATTATTCGCAATGCTATTTCAACTTCGTATTTTATGTTATTAAATTAATATTTTCATTTTTATCTGTATCTAGTCTAGTTATCTTATCTCGTCTAGTTTAATGTAATTAACGTAGTCCGTGTGATTATAAATAAAATAAATAATAATATCCACCACTGTGAACATACCATTTTATGTGTCTATGATAAAATTAAATGTCAAATTATATTCTAGTAGATAGATTTAAATAAAAATAAACATTATAATATATATTTTTTATACATATTGTATAATATAGATATACAGGCTGCTCGAGAGTATTTTTCATAGCTTCAACGTACTATCGAGACCATCTATAGGAACCGAATTGCATAACGAATGTTTTACTAACTACAAAAAAAAATACGTTTACATACAAAGTAATTCAAATAATACCGACTATCCATGTAACACACGCGTTCAGGTAACGAAGCGAGAACGTTGAATTTTAAAATACATTTTTATATCCAATTTTATTTAAATACGTCATTCTTTTAAGGATGTGTATTTCAATTTCATTTCATTTCAAGATCTATTTACAAAAGAAATATTATTTACTCCAAAAATATTCATTTTAGAACATAAAACATTCCTTGAACATTTTGAATTTATTTTCGTTAAAAAATGTAACCCTAGAGTTACGGGTAATACTCCAGAGCACCCTGTATATTATAAATGTCTGGAACGAATGTTTTTATGAAGCTCACACACGTCTCCGGTTTCAATCCGGACCGGTTTTATAAGATTAATTAGTATCCATTCCATTTTAATACGCTAGTTTAGTAGTGGAACTGAAATAGAGTAGATGGGATTCGTGAAGTTACGCGAGCCATGGAATTTTATGTGATGCTACTGGGACGGACTGGTAGAAGCTTTCGACTTCTCTTATGGAGTGGAAACTTCTTCTTCCTGATTGTGTTTGGCGAGCGCTAACAAGATCATTGTAAGCTGCTTTCTGCTGATCTTCCCTTCGCTACTGTACTCTACGCCTTGGAGTATGGTTTCTTCGAATTCCAGAAGATCTTGCGCGTCGTAGTCCTAGAAAGAATTAGTTTATTATTATTACAGTATAATATACATTCCAGTGGCAGAGTAGGATTTTTACCGTAATTGGGAGAAGAACTTAATGTTTTCGTTTTACAGTCAAGCATTTTGCATCATGGGTAGTGATTTTAGTGTAATTTGCTTAAACTACTACTACTGGTTTGGTTTAGTTTACTGGTTTTATTATTATACTACGATTCAGATAAAGATAACTTATACTTTTTTTGCTTTTAATTACGTAGATATTTGAATTGTATCAATTGAGCGTTCTTTTTCAGCGTTTGGAATGTAGATTTTAGTTGAAGAGAAGTAGGTTATAATCGTAAATGAAAATTTTAGCGGTGTTCTTACTTTTTTCACTAATTCTAAAAGATCTTTTAGAAAGCCACGTAGTTCTTCATTCTCTATGGAGCCATTGTTATCCTGTAGAACAAAACAATAATTACTTTACATTTTAACAAATGCATAACTTATCTACTTTGATTCTGATAACTTACTCTGTCATAAAGAGAAAACACTCGCTCGATATCGTCTTTCGTTAATTTTGTTGCACCCTGTAAAATAAAGAACAAGTTTTGAAGTAAGTTCTAATAGGTAATTACATTGTGAACACTCAAGGAGTTTTTAAACTTATTAATTTTATTCATAAAATATGTGTGCAAACAAAGTGTACAAAGACAATAAAAAAACGAATAAAGTTAATTTGTAAAGTATAATGGTACGAGTACTTACTCGTATATATACGAAATAATAAATAGCATGCACAATAGAAAAAAAAAACATAAAATTAACAGAATTTGATTTTAACAGTTTTTTTTTAATCTGTAGGTACAAATTACAAATTATAGTTATAATAATATAAATTAAAATATTTACATTTTATAAGCATCTTATAAAATAATAATAATAATCTAATACAGTTCTAAAACAACACTAAGTGAAATTCAAATATTAGTTTTGTATTCAATAGCCTAGCAAGGATGCCATTTATGTATTTCCATGTTATTTACCTACTCCCGTTCTTTTTTATATGCTCTTTTAGTTAAATTAAAAATAATATTTATGACCTTATTAGAAGTAAATGTAAAAATAATAAATTAAAAATGTAAACTTTTAATTCACCCTTTTACTTTTTAATCCCCGATGCAAAAGGAGGTGTGTAATAAGTTTGACATCGAAGTCTATCTGTCTGTGGTATCGTACCTACTCTCAAACTGATGGTTCGATTTCTATGCGTTTTTTTTGTTTGATTTGAAAGCCAGTTATTAAATTTTTTTTTTGATCCAGCTCACGTATTGCAACACTATTTACACGTTTCTGATATAACTGAGAGAATTTCTGGAATAAAACTCGTTAAAACTTTGGCAGTCTTACAAAATTTTAATTTTTAACTTGTTAATACCTACCAGCTACTAAATATTCATTTTGGCATCATTGTTAGTCTTATTTCTACCGAGGACTCACCTCAATGCCCTCCTAAGAGTGCAGTGCAGACAAGCAGCAGTGTTAGGATAGAGAGACAGGCAAATCAACAGCATTCATGCTACACTGTTATCTTTATATCCAATTTTTTAAATATCTTTGTTAATGTTTCATCTCTTTTTTAGATTTTATAATATGTCTTAATTTAATTCATAATAATTAAATTAATATTATGTTATGTAGTGAACAAACCTTAGGTTGGTAAAAACTAACGCAAATGCGTATTTGTGAAGTAGAGATTTTTAACCAATTTATGTTACGAGAATATATTAATTAACGTCTATAAAATGTCAAAATTGTTGTACACTCTAATATTTGCTAATTATGTAAATGAATTAGTATGTAATGTATGTGGTGACTTTGATCTAAAGTGTGTGTATGTTGTGATCAGTGAAGCAACAAAAGTAAATAAAAGAAATTTAATATTTTCTTTATTCTCGCAATCAGTAAATATAAAAACTAATAAAATTGAAATCTAGCGGCAAAACACAGTGCAAACTAGCAAAACAACATCACTGTGAGCAAAGTATACTGAAAAAAGTTTTTCATTATTTCCGGACTTGAATTATTTACACCCAATTGTCTATTTTCAATTTTCCTTTTAGGTTGGTTAACAAAACATACAAGAACGTAGTACGAAGAGAAGAGAGGATAGATATTCCATTTGATGCATATAAAAATATTATATAAAATTTGAAATTTTTCTTGATATTTCAGAACAGTAGGTACATAGATAATTACGTATATTTTTTAAGGACTTAAATCTCACACAGTTTAGAAACATAATAAAATCCATAAGGTTTTATCCATTTGGATGAAACCGGAATGCAACCGGAGCGTGTATAGCACGCATTATGAAATGTACTCCAAATAGACAATTGTAAAAATCATTATTAATAGCCTATTTTAAAAGCCTACCAGGCAGGCCATTTATCTCTCCCATCTCTCCTTAAAAAAGAGAAATTGCACAGAAAATTCAAAATGTTTTGGAAGAAAAGCTCAGTTTGCAGTTCCTAATTGTTTTTAATGTTCCCAATAATTATTATTGTAAAATAAGCCATTTTGAAATAAATTAATTTTCATTTTGATTTTTTTATTGAGTGGCAGCTAGCCTTTTTTTATTGTGCGTAATATAATTAGCATGCAAATGAAATAAATTAAAACTCGAAACAAAGATTTTAGTTTTTAATAACAATTTGTCGAGCTTTTAGAAGTAAAAGCATTTAGAAGCTATGGAGATGACTAAATTATAAATATTTTTAATTGGTATCTGAAATAGCATTAAAACATTGCTCTCTTACTAATAAAATTGTATTTTTTTATATATTTTCCAAAAAAATTGCTTTCAGTTGCATTTATCAGTCAATTGAATAATTTATTATCAATTTAAGATAATAAATGATTCCCACGATTTTACATTTTCTAAATTGGCTCAGGTCTGGTGGTAGGCTTCGGTCGTGGCTGGTTACCACCCTACAGGCAAAGACGTAACGCCAGCGAGTTAGCGTTCCGGTACGATGCCGCGTAAAAATCGTTAATGGTATGGGTATAGAATAAGCTTGGACTTCTAAGTCGGCCTGCTTCCATCTTAGTAACTTGTCATATATACTTAAGAGAATATGAATGCTATATGTCATATATAAATGTTATATACTTTTCATTTAACATTTATAGAATAAAAAAGTACATATTCTGAGGTAAAATAAACTTGTACAGCCTCATTGACCTCTTATATTAAAAGGACGCACAATCATGTAGAAAATTTCACTTAAAAATTGGCCGATTTTGCTTTGACAGTTTTAGAATTATTGGTAAAGAAAATCATACCTTTAAATATAATCCAATATTCAATAAAATTCTAAATTTAAAGCAAACTCAACCTTAAGGATTGAGTTTAAGGTTGAATTTGCAAATGCGACTACTTGAATTGAGTACCAAGAAGTTGTGTTTGGCACTCATTGAATGGGGACGTTTTTTGGTCGCTGAATGTGCAACCACTTTTTTAATAGATCGATGAGCCACTGGTAAAGGAGGCAATTTCAATAAAGCGAACAGTAAGTAGAGCAATGTTTGTCTTGCCTGTAAACAAAATGTCGAATTCCCTGAAATGGCGCGCGTGAAACAATGTCGTCGCAATTCTGACGAGTGACGGGAAATGAACTGTCACGCTGACTCACCTTGAACACCTGGCGGCAGAGGAAATTCTCCTTCACGGGCAGCAATCTATAAAGCGATAGTATATTTTAATATAAAAGTATATTTTAAACCAGAGTTTCCCAAACTTTTTTGTGTCGTAGACCCCTTGCCGTGTTTTTCCGTGTTGGGTAGACCCCCTAATTATTTGATAACGATTTTCTGTATCCTACAACTTACACAATTTTATAAACATATATAATATTTTTTTTACTTCATAGTTACTTTTAAAATAATGTATATGTTTTGATATTATAAGATATAAAACATAGTAATATGATGTAAAACATAGGTACTATCAGTGTATGTGTCATGATCCACTATCGTGGAAACTATTTTCATTTAATGGACACCCAAATTTTTTTTCGCTGACTTATATCCCTTGCAGTTTGTCATAGACCCCTAGGGGTCGATATAGAATCACTGATATATATTGAGAATCACTGTTTTAAACAAAAACACGTCAAATACATCAATAAGCTATACCAGGGTTTCCCTAAGTATGAGTCGCGACCCAGAGGTGGGTCGCGAGCGAATCTTGAGCGGACCCTAGAACATAAGATAACCCGACCGATATTAGCCGGAAGCCCATCGGCCCTATAAAATTCACACACAATCGCAAGCACTTTTTTAAATTATCAGTTTTTATGGACGTCTACTATATAAAAATAAGTCGGGTTTTTCTTCCTGACGCTATAACTCCAGAACGCACGAACCGTTTTCCACGGTTTTGCATTCGTTGGGAAGGTCTCGGGCTCCGTTTATAGCAAAGAAAATTCAGGAAAAGGTAGGGGTAGTGTATGGGTAGGGTAGGGGTAGGGTAGGGTAAGGGTAGGGTAGGGTTGGGTAGGGGGTAGGTTAGGGGTAGGGGTAGGGTTGAGGTAGTTGAAAATTTACATCGAGTTTCACGCGGACGAAGTCGCGGGCGTCCGCTATTTATTATAAAATTAATAATATGTCAGCCCCACCGTACCCTTATTAACAATGACAATGATAAAAACAAAACTGCTTCAATTAGAGCTGTTTAATGAATTTCTGGCTGTCAGTTGCTGAGAACTATTCTTGCCCGTCGGTCTACGTCGTAATACTTGATTTAAGACACAAATAACAGTGTAGTCTTAGTACCTTTGACCATCGAAACTTTTGATGCCGCAAAACTCGGCGAAACAAGCAAATTACATAATCCGATCCCTTCTCTAGCGGGATTAAATTGGGAAATTCGATAAACACGAGCAGGTCCGTATCCGAGAATCATGTTTTACGTAATCTACCTATATTTTATTTACCTATCTACCATTGCACCACCCTATAACGCCGTGTACAGACGGTCAAGCGCTGCAGTGCGCGTAAAAAAATCAAAGAAATCACGCCAAAGCAACACTGCGTATATCGCTGTAGGCATGACCGCCTGTGGCTGGCGTACAAGTCATCATTATGTATATCAGCTAATTTGAACATACGCTACTTTTTATCCCGGAAAAATCTATGATTCCCGCGGGATTTGTGAACAGAATTTCACGCGTACGGAGTCACTGGCGTCCTCTAGTAACTAACATTTCTGGTCTAGCTGGTGGGAGGTTGCGGCCGTAGCTATTTACCACCATACCGGCAAAGACCGCCAAGCGATTTAGCGTTCCGGTATAATGTCGTGTAGAAACCGAAACGGGTGTCGATTTTCATCCTCCTCCTAACAAGTTAGCACGCTTCCATCTTAGTTTACTTCATCACTTACCAACAGGTGAGACTGTAGTCAAGGGCTAACTTAGAAAAAACAAAAGAAGCGTCTAGAAGATGCTTAATCACTTTCCTTTCACCTTAGGCCACATCTACACTTACCATCAGGTGAGATCATAGTCAAACGCGAACTTATCCTTTTTTTATTCTTTACAAGTTAGCCCTTGACTACAATATCACCTTATGGTAAGTGACGATGCAATCTAAGATAGAAGCGGGCTAACTTGTTAGGAGGAGGATGAAAATCCACACTCCCTTCGGTTCCTACCGGAACGCTAAATCGCTTGACGTCTTTGCCGATAGGGTGGTAACTAGCCGGCCGAGGCCTCGCACCAGCCAGACTTGGACCAATTAAGAAAACTTCAATCGGCCCAGCCGGGGATCGCACCCAGGACCTCTATCTTGTAAATCCACCGCACATCCCACTGCCTACTAACAAGTTAGCCCGCTTCCATCTTAGATTGCATCATCACTTACCATCAGGAGAGATTGTAGTCAAGGGCTAACTTGTAAAGAATAAAAAAATACTCACTTCGCCATCTCCGACAATTGCAGACGTCCATCTTTGTTCGAGTCAAACACTTGTAGCTGCACATAAAAATGATATTTTATTAAAACGAGGGTAGATCATTTTTATTACCGCCACATAAAAGAAAACATTTTCACTTATACTGTACAATATTATTAGCAATTTGAACGAATGACTTGTTTTACCATAGTGTCGGTGTACTCGATGAGTTTGTCTTCGGATACGTCATTAATCTTCTTCGCTTCTTTCAGTAAATCGCGGAGGAAATTCTGGAATGGAGAGGGTAAAAACGAATTTTATTTTTTTCAAATGTGCGATTGGAATGTGAGTCAGTGACAATCTGATTTGCATATTTTTTGGATCGTGAAGCAAAGTAGCAGTTCACACAATTCGGTAAAAAAACAAACAATTTCGGTTGTAAAGTCAAGTAAATACGAAACTACTACTATCTATACTAATATAATAAAGCTGAAGAGTTTGTTTGTTTCATTGAACGCGCTAATCTCAGGAACTACAGGTCCGATTTGAAATTTTTTTTCAGTGTTAGATAGCCCATTTATCGAGGTAGGCTATAGGCTATATATTATCCCTGTATTCCTACGGGAACGGGAACAACGCGGGTGAAACCGCGGGGCGTCGGCTAGTCATTAAGTAAGCAAATTAAATGCGCGTATAGATAGACACGGTAGAGACCTACATAAATAACTCATACCGTAATGTTGCGATTTTTATTGAATCCTAGAAATAAAAATGGAATTATAGAAGTTAATAAAAATGGAACTTATAAACTCGCTGTATGGCAACACTACATTTACTGTCATTATCATAAAGATGTGTCATTAGAGAGCAACCAATCATTATTGATAGTTTTGTTAAGTGGATTATTAAAACTATAGTGGAAATTCCGATAATTACTAAAGTACTTAGATGAGATTGACTTGAATTTATTTAAATTTAATAAATGTAAATCATGAAATCAGCTATCTTAGCTAGGTACCCATAACACAATACATGATGCTTACTTCGGAGCTAGATAGTAAATATTTTCCAAATATATTTTTTAATTTAAATACAGGGTGCTCGAGAGTATTTGCCGTAACTTCAAGGTGTTGAAAAGTCCACTTATAGGAGCCGAGCTGCATAACTAATATTTAACTAAAAGAAACTTTCTATGTTTTCATACAAAGTAATTAAAATAAGTCCTGCTATTCATGTAATACACGCCTTTATTATTTATAGATGACTTGCATCCATTTGGGACTGGAGGATTATCCTACGAACGACAATATGTGATTACAACGCTGTCATTAATTTTCTTCTATTTTATGTCGCTCTATACTTTTCCAGAATTATACAGGTATATTTTTCGTGTGCAAATAATAAATATTTATCTATCAATGAAATAAATTATTTTCATAATGCTGGATAGTTGTAATATCACCTTCAATTCGTCGGCCTCGATGTACCCGCTGCCGTCGGTGTCGTATTCTCTCCAAATCTGTAACATCACGTATTGATCTGATAACAACCTGTTGCTTATCACTTGTTAACTTCACCATACATATAATACCTTTAAACTTCTTATATACCTATATTATAATTTTAGAATTTAAACTATCGTGAGTGTTATTCATATTAATTGATTATGAAACACGGCTGAAACTCACGTGATATTACGTGATATTACGTGATATTTTGATCGGGATCATGGATGGTTGCTGCCCACAGCGTGGAAACCGCTATTTCTTTCATTGTCACATACAACAAACTTGGAACAAGATAGCATTAGTTCGGTTTGCTTACAAGAAGACGAGTCTAATGAAGATGACATTAATGAACCGTCGGAGAGTGTAACGGAACCTTCACTCCCCACCACTCAACCCCTCTTCGCGCGCGCAATGCGTGCAGCAGCGCGTCGCGCAGCCGCTTCGCAGTTTGGATCGTGCCGCGATGCAAGAACCAGCTCATGACTAAGGGCCCCGTATGGGTTCGAAACTAGTCGGGCATACTCCGACGTAATATCACGTGAGTTTCAGCCGTGTTTCATAATCAATTATATTATAATTGTTGGAGCTGACCACTCAAGCTGCCTCTACCACGCAAGTCACTGAAGTCAAGGAGCGTAGACAGAGAACCTCAGAACATCCACATCGATCGCACATAGATTATAATATTTGAGTTAAGATTTGATAAAGCTCACAGTTATTATTGATACTTGGACAGGATCAATAATAACTATGAGTTTGTTATTAATCTATGTGCGATCGATGTGGATGTTCTGAGGTTCTCTGTCTACGCTCCTTGACTTCAGTGACTTGTGTGGTAGAGGCAGTTTGAGTTGTCAGCCCCAACATAATCTATGTAATATATAAAATTCTCGTGTTTTTATTGATGACTTTGTTACCGAAGTCCTGCGAAATGGCTGGACCGTTTTCTATTTTTTTATGAGCATATATAGATAGATAGCGGGTAGATCTGAGAATCGGCCAACATCTATTTTTACCCGACTGCGTCAGAAGGAAGGAAATGTTTTTCATACCTCTAATAAAATATGATAAGTGTGACCCACCTCAAAAAATATATCCTAGAAATAATGTATAATGGGAAAACTATGGAAAACAACGTTTGCCACGTTTGTCAAATCTATTGAGCAATAAAAAGTCTGAAAACGTAGCAAAGCTCGGTCATCCAGGTAAGTATTAAGCATATATTTAATCTGCAATTATCTGGAAAATATTTATCACTTTTTTATTTTTATTTAGATATCGTGGTGTCTCTTAACACTAAACGCTTTAGCATTACCAAAGAAGCCTTAAATTAGCAGGTATTAAGTAGTTTCGTAATAAATGATGAGGTGATATCGATCGGAAGGTAGCTACTGTAAACCTCTGAGTATTTCCATTACCTGTCCGTTGTCTTCATCACCACACTCTTAATGATAGTCATAACCCATTTAGGTGGAAAGTTTTCATCAATACAAATTAATCAAGCCCAATCACAAGGTAGCTAACGTAAATCTTCGAGGAGTTCGATTAACTGTCCCTTGTCTTCATCACCACACTCCTAATGATAGTCATAACCCATTTAGGTGGAAAGTTATCATCAATACAAATTAATCAAGCCCAATCACAAGGTAGCTACTGTAAACCTTTGAGGAGTTCCATTACCTGTCCTTTGTCTTCATCACCACACTCCTTATGATAGTCATAACCCATTTAGGTGGAAAGTTATCATCAATACAAATTAATCAAGCCCACTCACAAGGTATCTACTGTAAATCATTGAGGAGTTCCATTACTTGTCCGTCTTCATCATCAGACCCCTAATGATAGGCACAACCCATTTAGGTTGAAAGTAATCATCAATGTTCTTACCTTCATAAATTCGACGCTAGATTCCAAAGGATTGTCGAATCTAAATAAGAGAAGAAAATTCTCTTCCATAGGCAGAAGTTGGGCTAGCTGTAACAAAATGATATACAAGTAAGTGAGTAAGTAAGTGACTTGATCAAAACATACGTATTAACTCCACTAGTACCTTAAATTATGATTTTAATTAAATAAATAATGAAGGCCGGTTAAAATAACGAAACATATTATGTTAACCGAAATTTTACTTTAAATTACATTTATTAAAATTTTAAGATAGCTTTCAGGTTCAGGTTCTGGAGGAGGGAAAATGGCAAGGTTCTAGAGCCTTCTGTATTTCCACTGGCATTGGCGAAGGTGTTGGCAAATGGGCACCTTGAGGTTGGTTGGTTGGAGTGTAGATGACAATTGATTGATTAACGCCTCAGGGAGGCAACAGTCGACCCTCGGGCAGGCAGCGTTCTCACGCAACGAATTTCAATCGCAATTCAACGTGGGAGTGCTGCCTGTGTGACGGGATTCCTACCAAGGGCGGCAAATTAAATTAATTTATTATAATGTATGTTTATTTTAGGTAGCCGTGATAGCCCAGTGGATATGACCTCTGCCTCCGATTCCGGAGGGTGTGGGTTCGAATCCGATCCGGGGCATGCACCTCCAACTTTTCAGTTGTGTGCATTTTAAGAAATTAAATATCACGTGTCTCAAACGGTGAACGAAAACATCGTGAAGAAACCTGCATTCCAGAGAATTTTCTTAGTTTTCTGCGTGTGTAAAGTCTGCCAATCTGCATTAGGCCAACGTGGTGGACTATTGGCCTAACCCCTCTCGTTCTGAGAGTAGACTCGAGCTCAGCAATGAGCCGAATATGGGTTGATAACGAACGAATGTTTATTTTATTAGTTTCGTTGTATCTTTTGTGTTTTAATAAAACCTCTTATTAAATTGATAGTTAGTAAGTAAAATACATATTCAAAGATTATTTATATTTCAGTCTACTTGTTAACTAACAAAATTTACGACTTCTTGGAAACCATACTTCTCTAATGTCAATTTTTCCATCCTGGTTGTCATCGTAGGCCTCCATGAAGCATGCCTTGAGTTCCACCAGCATCGAGTCAGACACCGCCTGAAACAATGAAATTACTTAGTAATTAAAGAATTCATATTGGATTCGTTATTCCACCTACCTTCCGTATTTAAAGTCGTATTTATAATACCTCAATGACATTAATGGTAGATTAGAATGTCCTCTACATTTTTTGCCGAATTAACTTTAATGTAAATTCATAGTTTAGGAGAAAAACGCAATCCAAAAATTTTCGAGTTTCTGAGCCACCCCAATGGGGGTAGCGGTCGATGTCAAGCTTGTTGGGTTGCTCCCTACCGATGGTTAAAAAATCTCGAGACATGTAATTCTCTTACAAATCTTATACGATTTTTTCTAGATTTCCTGTATTAAAGCGGTTCAGTACATCTAGACATTAGTTACGCACGCATTATGCATTGGTGTGCACTTTATAGGTGCAAAAATGCAATGCACTGCCTGGATGCTTCGACGTTTTATTACGAATACATATTTGAGAAGGAATTTTCTATTTACATGGTGATGAGCATGGGTTTTTTTCAGTGTCTGTGAGTATTAATACATTATAAAACAAAAAAAAAATAGAATTATAAGAACCCTGTGATGTGAAGCCATGATAAAATATATGATGAAAATGTAATGTAATCGCAAAATGTAAAACAAGATGATTTAGCAACAATTAGGCATGTAATTTGTCAGGCGTCAGCGTCTAACAAATACCTCGCGCTCTTGTCTCTCAGTCTGGGGTCGTTAGCCTGCCTCGGGCGGCGTTTTATGCTAACCACAAACGGTCAAATTATTCTCACGTTTCTCTAGCACCCACGACTATAATTATAAATATACTTAAACAATACACATCACTATCTAGCCCCAAAGTAAGCATACAGAGTAGCTTGTGTTATGGGTACTAAGATAGTTGATATTATAATATTCATATACATTTATATACTACATATAAATACTTATATAATGTATGAATACACACAGACACTGGAAAAAACCCATGCTCATCACACAAATATTTTCCAGTTGTGGGAATCGAACCCAAGGCCGTGGATGCAGAAAGCAGGGTCACTACCCACTGCGCCACGCGGCCGTCAATAATTGGTCGTGTGTTGCGTAGGTACACGACTTGTATAGTATGCCGCGTGGTTACTGCCGTTTGCTTTTCAGAAACGTGAGAATAATTGACCGTTTGTGGCTAGCGTTAGATTGGGTTTGTTATACCCAGATTTTCGTCATTTTATAAAACCTACAAGTTTTTTTAAGGCATGCTTATAACCACAGAATATAGCACGCTAAAGCTGACGCTTTAGCAATAGCAAAGAACGGGACCCGCGTATTCTCATGTATGACGACGTACGCTAATGTGTTTGTAACTTTAATTTTGACGACGTACGCTAATGTGTTTGTAACTTTAATTTTAAGTTTTCGACTTCAATTACCACCATTAAATCATGACATAACTAGACTTTTCAAAAGTGCTTGTAAAGTAAGCCTATTTTTTTATTATTGAGAAAGAATACAATAAGGAACTTAAGCTAACTTATCCTAATAACTATACAAATCATGCCCACGTGGAATGGTGGCAAGAATACTGCATATCCGCGCTAGACAGCCAGGCTGATCCTTTGCGCAAAAAATAATCCAGCCCTTCTAGAAGATTGTATATTAGAGTTTGGCTAATGTAAAGACCAAAATCGCCCGCCAAATTAAAAAAAATTGGAGGAAATTTTCAAAATTATAGTACAAATATTGGAATAACTGAGTTTAATACTTATAGTATATGTATTAATGTATATACAAACAAAAAACAATTTAAACAAATTATGAAAACGCATTTTTTTTTTCAATTTGTATAATGAATTTTTAATTTTGGCGGGCGATTTCAGTTTTTACTTTTATTAGCGAAACTCTAATGAATTCTTTGCTTCAGGGTTTCTCAATCGTCTAAGATTAATGCGTGATTTTCCTTATTTTAGGAAGACTGAAAGGTGAGTAACCCAAGCCAATTATGGTAAAATCATCTCCACTTTACATCGGGAAGGTACCTACCCTAAAATATTGTTCTATGCTAAATTTTAATTAATATTTTTAGAGCGACAGGCGGAAATGGCGAAGACAATGGTTTATTTGTTGACAACGGAACCCTATAAATATATAGATTTTATTATACGTATAGTGATAGATAACCCAAGCGAACGTGCCGCTCTATCCAATATAAAACATTTTATCAATCTCATCCGTGTCACTCCATCCCACGCGATCTCGTTCATACAACGTCCACGTAGATATTGAAAAATTCCTGACGTTTTCACATCAATGCGGAAAATATAAAAAATATGGGGAAATTTATGTTTAGATAGTGAATTTTTATTTACTTTTTTAGCTACCATATCTATCCTATATTTTTGAGATCTCTGATCTTGGATATATTATGTGATAGTCGGTATAAGATTGTAGCAGGCTAAGTATAAGTATTATTTGAAGACAACCCCTTTTCGTTTGAATAGAAGGTAATAATAATAAGATTTGTAGGTAAAAAAACCAACACGTTATTAATTTTGTTCGAACTGAATTGCACCTTATTAAGTCGTACCGAGAGTCGCTCTTTATTTAAATGACGTTGCGGAATGAATCTTCTGTATTTGTACATAATATATGTATTCTGTGATATAAGTAGAAGGTAAGTTTAATTATCTTACTGGTTTTGCTGCGCTATGAAGCTTTCAGTAATCATTCTCAGCTCGGTTGTTAATGTAAGAAGTTTTCAGTAAAAATCCTCAGTTGGGAAGTCAGTGGTGTTACAGCCACGTGCCTTGGAGAGCACCTTAATGGAAGTGATGATGATGAAGCCGTATGTCTGCGTGATCGAGTCAGAATTGAGGAGATCCGCGGATCCGCTCTAGAAAGCGTAGTGTTGGTCGACCTCACCAAGTGGATCTCATCAAACGATTCGCAGGGATTCGCTGGATGCAGGCGGCTCAGGATCGTAGTGTTTGGAAGTCCCTACAAAAGGCTAACCGATCTAAAACCCGCTGGACGGATTTAGTCAAGGCTGCTACACAATCATTAATGGTGTAGTGTAGTCATAATGCAGCCAATCGCCAATAGTGGAGGAGCATTGTACAGAAAGCGTTGCTTATCGCTGGAACGACGACCATTCTGCCAAGAGTGATTACGATGAAGACAAAAGACTTATGTCCTGAAGTGGACTAATCAACTGATATGATGATTATGAAGCCCGCCAACCCACATTGGAGCGTGGTGGTTCTAAGCTCCTTATCCTATAAGGATGGAGGTCTGGCCTTGTAGTAGGCATTAAATAGGCTGATAATGATGACGGAAAAGTTGGACAAACATATTACATACACATACCCTACGTAGTCGGGTTAAAAGTACCGATTGGCAAAGCAAAATTCATATAGCATTGAAATGTACACTTTCCAGTTTCGTCAGCTAAGTCGAAAAGTCAGCCATTGTTACCGGAAGGTCGTTTCAATAGAACGCAATTTCAAACTTCACACTGGTTACAGAATCAAGTTTGAATTTAAATTTTATGAACGGTCCGTCTGTGCAGTTTCATTCGACTTGGACGTTGGAGTTTGTATTGTCTATGTGTCAGTTATAAAGAAGAATGCCCACCGACCAATATAACGTCGGCCCCGGAACCCAGGTATACCGTTTAAAAGTATCATTATCAACCCATATTCGGCTCATAGCTCGAGTCTCCTCTCAGAATGAGAAGTGTTAGGCCAATAGTCCACCACGCTGGCCCAAAGCGGATTGGCAGACTTTACACACGCAGAGAATTGAGAATTCAGAAAATTCTCTGGTATGCAGGTTTACTCACGATGTTTTTCCTTCACTGTTTAAGACACGTGATATTTAGTTTCTTAAAATGCACTGAAAAGTTAGAGGTGCATGCCCCGGACCGGATTCGAACCCACACCGTCCGGAATCGGAGGCAGAGGTCATATCCACTGGGCTATCACGGCTCCTACGTCTCATATTATGTAGGCTAAAAGGTTAGCCCATGCTTCTACCGTAGGTACGAGTAATTATGGTAGCCAATAATGGAAATTGGACCGTGGCATCTTTGGAAGGTTTCAAGGGTCGAAAAATGATGTCGCCAGACTAGGCTTTGTGGTAAATCTTCTCTATAGACCCTTAAAGTTTGATCTGCCCCCCTAGCCAAGAAGCACGTCGATTCTCTTTCTACTATCGCTAACGCTTCGAAAACTAGAAAGATGTATGGGAATGCCATTTGCTATTGACAGGTCACGTGATCAAGATCTGTACTTCTCATACATTTTTTTAGTTTTCGAAGCGTTAGCGATCGTAGAAAGAGAATCAATGTGCCACTTGGCTAGGGGGACTGTAATTGTGACCACGTAGATCCCGTTTCTGGAAAAATATTAAAATATTGATTGAATCTATCTCACTGCCAAAGTTTATTCAGATTTTTTCATCTGTTTTAAATGTCAAAATGGTTAACTAACCGTACGTTTAGGTATGTACTTATATCTAGAGTATGTAGTAGGTGAGTAAAAATTCACTTAGACAAGGCAAGACAAAATACAAATTGATTCCTCTTAGCTCAGACTTTCTCATAAACAAATAAATAATCGTAAGTTTATAGCAATTTCATCCGCCGTTCGTGTTCAAGCCAGTCAAAACAAAAACATAAAATACCTAACAAATGCTTACGCCTAATAAAATAGGACATGAATAGTTTGCGGTTTATCACAGAACAAAGCTGTTTTCCAGTTCGAGCTATACAAAAGCGAATCTTTTTCTTAGCAACTACGAGTATATTGTTTAGGAGGAACCAAACCATAACTCATGACTGCTGTTTTTTTTAGACTAACAGACGCAATTTTTACGTTACTTCCCGTTCCTTTGGAAATACGGGGATAAAAATGTTCTTCAGAGATAATGTAGGATTCTAACGGTGAATAAATTCAATACAATCAAATACTAAGTCAAAAAAAGTCAATACATATGACTGCATTAAGCAGCAATTTAAGGCAACAAGACCGTATATTTTGTAAAACATTTTGAAGAAAATGTTTGGTATGTGCACACTTGATTTTTTTTTACATTGAAAATTCAGTACCTCCCATAAATTTTCAGTAGTATCTTACATACATCTTCGTACCTACATCACAATTTACAAACCTCGTAAGTCTAGTTTCTTAAATGATAGTCCACTTTCGCTTTCTCACTTCATTACAGGATATTTTTATAATCGAGTCACCTTAATTAAATAAAAATAATTATTGCACTCAAAGATCTATAGAACAACATTTAATAAAATACTATTTTATACATAAGTAATTAAATCCATAATATTTAACAAAAATCAGATCTTAAAAATCTTAATACAGCAGCTACCTACGGCATTGAATAAACTGATTCAAGATTCAAAACAAATATAACTTGGTCCCTCTACGGATTCTTTCACTTTTTTATTACTTTAGGACGGTGTATCAAGCACTTTAGTTTGATCCATTAATTAAGGGTCAACCTATATGCAAAAGTTTATCAGAAGAAATGGAATTCCGTGCGGTGCAAATCGCGAGCGTTTGCTAGTATCTCATATATCCGATACAATGCGAAAGCCAGCCCATATCCCGACAACCTTTGGCAATTTGCCAAGGATGGAAGGTTAGCTCTATTATATTGGAAGTGTTGCATAACATTTCGATTGCCCGTGAAAACGGTTAAGCCGATTTAGGTATGTATTGTAAATCAAACCGCGCTCAGATCAAAAAACAAGGAAAAAACTCAAAAGTTGCTCTTTTAAAAAGAAATCATTACAATAGTCAAAATCATTAATTATATGAAGACCTCAGGCTTTATAGATTACACACCATAAAGCTATATTTTGTTTTATTTAACATGTTTCCGTCCGTCACTCCTTGTGAAACGTTTTAAAAACGTGTGAAAGAATCATTTCCAAAGGCATTTTACCGGTATGTAAGTGGGGATGAAAACATCCCAACGACGTCTATGTAGTACTATAATAATTTTCACAATCCGATTTGCAACTGAATAAATTTTAAAGAGTAAGGTGGTAAGAGTATTTGGCCACCTAAATTGTCTAAATTGTCTAAATAAAGCTCTATATCATTGCATTGTATCCGAAGATTGACAAGCAATAGGTATCATAAGTTGCTTCGGTCGTGTCGTAAGCGACCTTTTTTCGCTATCAAGTCGTTCCGTACGCAATATGCTCGAAATGCCCCAACTAATCGGGTACTGTCGATGCTCAATTCGTTGATTGCTCAGCGCCAAGATCTAGATATTTTTGATATAAAACTTCATGTATTTATTGATATTGTAAACAGCTGTGAATTTTAATTTTAATTTTTATGGAAATATGCAATTTATGTGTTTGTATTGTATAGTGATTATATTGTAATTTGTTTATCTGTTATATTGTAAGTCTGTACTTTGTATGCGTTTTGGCTTAGCTGTAAGCATACTAAGGATATATAATAAATAAATAAATAAATAAATAAATCATATAATATATTATGATTACAATAAAATCAAAGGATAAGAAGTGTTTGTAGAATGGGGATGATGACTAGGTTTGAATCTATTGATTTTTATGATACATTCGGGTAAATAAGGTCAATATTAACTAATTTATACATAAAAAGCAGACTGTCTGGATATTTGCAAAATAAATAAGATTATAAAATTTCAAAATCTATTAATTTTTTTTATCGTAATTAGATGAAAACTCATACACTTTTAGCTTCCTTACATTAAATGTGACATTTTTCAATAAATGAACTATAAACATAAACGCACAAATAACAAAGATATTAGTAATTTTGTTTGAACGCCCATACAAACCTAACGATCAGCGAGCCAACGACGTCACTAAATCGTGCCATTTTGTATGGAGCGTTTTTAGGGATCCGCGGTAGCGCCGCAAATCTGACCCTTTAAATCCCTGTAGCTTCGAAAGTAATGATCACAGATACCCTGTTACTTTTACAAAATTGCTTTTCTATTAATATACTCTTAATTTATATACAATTTAAAAAACTGTCATCATCATCAATATCAACCTATATTCGGCTCACTGCTGAGCACGAGTCTTCTCTCAGAATGAGAGGGGTTAGGTCAATAGTCCACTACGCTGGCCCAATGCGGATAGGCAGAGTTCACACACGTAGAGAATTAATAAAATTCTTAGGTATGCAGGTTTCCTCACGATGTTTTTCTTTCACCGTTTGAGACAAGTGATATTTAATTTCTTTAAATGCACAATACTAAAAAATTTGGAGGTGCATGCTTCGGACCGGATTCAAACCTACGCCCTCCAGTATCGGAGGCAGAGGTCATATTCACTGAGTGATAGCCCAGTGAATATGACCACAACGGATGATTTGACCACAAAAACATCAAATTCAATAAAAACTTTTAACAATGATTTTGTACAACAGATTGTTTGATGATATGGTTTTCTTTTGTTCAGGTGCCACAGAATGAAAGCATTTGATCTTAGTCAGCCTCCGATAAACTTGGCTGCCTGCCAGCGCCAGGTTTAACTCAGTTTAACTGAAAGTTATTGCATTGCACAATACTTACGCTATATGCGCTGAAAACTGTTTAAACTTTTACTGAAATTTACCTATCCATAACTTACGAATACCATTATACGTACACACAAAATGTGAATTTCCAAAAAGTTTGATTTTTTAAATTTATAATCTGTACCTAATTACATGTCTTTACTTCGATAGAAAAAATACTTTCATACAAACTTTCACCAACATTTGTTTTCATGTATTCTGTATTTCCACCTCTAATTATACTAAATTAACGACTAAAAATATTTATTTTACCACTCTTGCTCAAAAACACTGTTATATTACCACTGCACAGCGGGGCTAAATAAGCATTTCATCTAGCGGCTAAAGTAATTTTGTTTTTTTTTTAATTTTCGTCTGTTACGAGTACCAGCCTACTCCATCATCATCACCTTGCCCTTATCCCACTTAAGTGGGGTCGGAAAAATATGTCAATCCTTTCCATTCGTCTCTATTACTCGTCATCTCATCATCCACTCCTTTTACACACATGTCCTCTTTCACACACCACCTTTCACCTTCCACTTGCACATTCAACATTTTTCTAGTAATATGACTTTCTTCTCTACGCATTACATGTCCATACCAAGCTAACCTTCTACTCCTCAATTTTTCTGTCACTGGCGCCATTTTCAGACTTCCTCTTATATACTCATTCCTTATTTTATCTATTCTTGTCACACCACACATCCATCTCAACATACGCATTTCGTTCACATGCATTCGTTTACTATCCGTCCCTTTCACCGCCCAACATTCTGATCCATACAGCACGACAGGTCTTACAACCGTTTTGTAAATTTTACTCTTAAGTCTAAAAGGCATTCGCGGGTCACATAGTACACCTGAGACCTGTCGCCATTTCATCCATCCCGCATTCATTCTACTTTTTACGTCTCGGTCCACATTGCCATCGTTTTGAAAAAGCGATCCGAGGTACCGAAAATCGGAGCAAGCTGGTTGGGTTACACCATTTAAGGCAATTTTGAAAGATTGAGATGTACCGCCAAAGTCCAAGAATAAATATTCAGTTTTCGTTTGACTGATTCGTAGACCAACGCTTTCAAATTTCTCCTGCCATTTTCCCAGTCTGCTCTGTACCTCAGATGCGTTTTCTCCGACAAGTACAATATCATCGACAAGTACAATTAATTCGTAAATCGTTTAGTCATACTAAAATAAAAAACTCTTTAAAACGAAGGAGGTTTTATTTGTAAATCAACTCGTTAAAGGTGGGTACGAGTACATATGAAGGCCCTGATTGTTTGATAAAAATTTGAAATTGGAACGAAATTCAGCGTTCAAATGTGGAATTCGTATTTTTTTTCATTTGATTTTTATTGAGTTGCGACTGCGTCTGCAAAAAGAATTTTAACATTGAGTACTGTACTGCTGTATTGAATAGTGTAAAACGCGGGGCTAAACCCATTATAAACTCGGTTTCTATTTAGCGGTCCTCGATCTCGCCTTAGGGCTCGTGCCCTAACCTATTATATACTCGTATGTAATGGGCTAAATATCGTTTGAGCCCCTTGTATAACAATATACTATTAACTAGCTTAGGCCGCACGGTTTCAACCGCGTGGTTCCCGTTCCCGTAGGAATACGGGGATAATATAGCCTATAGCCTTCCTCAATAAATGGGCTATCTAACACTGAAAGAATTTTTCAAATCGGACCTATAGTTCCTGAGAATAGCGCGTTCAATCAAACAAACTCTTCAGCTTTATAATATTAGTATAGATTAGTAGTATTTACCATCAGGTGTAGTATTTACCATCATTCAGGTGGGCCATTTGCTTGGCCTGTCAATAAATCCTTGAAAAAACTATTATTCATTAAACGTTTTAAGCCCCTTGAGATAAAAAATAGTTCTGCATAATCGGATTTGTCAACGTATTGTCCAGTTGGCCGACCGCCAGCGTGTGCATGTACAATTCGCGTTTATGGCAGCAAATGTTGCGCGAATTTCCATTTAGAGATGCAATTCAAAGTCACAGAGACGCAGTTAGACTATAAATAAAGCACCGAGCGTTATTTATTCGGTTTTGGAAACTGAAATTGCTAACCTAACCTACGAGTTTCCACCTATTTATTTGTTTTGTCATGCTACTATTTTGTTGCAGTTTCAGTAATTGGAAATTCATTGTTGTGGCACCATAACTGCCAAACGGATGAAGCGATTTCAAATTAGTTTTTTTTTTTATTATAGGTGACTTATATGCGAGAGTGGTAAGATGTGGAAGTGGGGTAGAATAACCGAATGTCTGCAAATATACTCGAGTGAGGTCTCAAATGAAAGCGCACTGAAAGAGAATATTGATGACTTGATTGAGTTGTAATTTATAATTGTATGACCTTCGAAATTTTCAACTTTTTGTTATGTAAACAGCTCACGGGGTCGCCCAAAAGGTTTTTTGAGGGATATTAGACATGAACCAATTAGTTTTGATTATTCTTATGTTGTAGGTGTCCAACGTGCGGGCATCAAAGCCATGAACATCACGATGCTGAGTCCAATCTCTTTACTGAGCCATTGTACATATTGTCTTTAATTATGCAATGATGCTAATAGTAGGTACTTTGAATTTGCATCTAAAAAGGTTTGACGTCGGTCACGACTTATAAATAACAATTAGTTACTTGTAAATACAGCTCTAGGTAGGTATTATACCTAGATTGGATTGAAATATAATATATTAATACCTATACTTATAATAAAACTGTAACAGGTCAAATTATGTACATTGAAGATTTATGTACTTTAAAAATTTTAGCTAATGGGCATCGTCGTCATCAACCCATATTCGGCTCACTGCAGAGCTCGAGTCTCCTCTCAGAATGAGAGAGGTTAGGCCAGTAGTCCACCACGCTGGCCCAATGCGGATTGGCAGACTTCACACACGGCATGGCATACATAATCGATATTGTAGCCAAAATGGAATTTTCTTATTTTTTGTTTGTCTGTCCGTATTTTTGTTGATATAGATTTGTATTACTATCCATAATCTTTTTAAGAAAGCATTAGGTCATCGACAGCGATGCCAGCATGAAGTCATTCTAACTGAATATTTAGGTAAATACGTATCAATTGTTTATGATACTTGATATTACTCATATTTATTGATAAGTGGTTATTTCTTTTTACAAATCAATCCACCTAAATGGTACTAATATTTATTTAATTGAGCGAAAATTTGGATGTACCTGCATGTGATCCATTAGGTAAGTACCTACAAAATCCCGGTTCAAAGGCGGCACGGATTTGGATGTAAGGAGATGGTCCATTTTAGGTCCACTCTTGTACCCTGTATCATAAAAAATTAAAAAATACAAGGATCTTATTAAAATTTATTAAAGTTAATAAATGTAACTTAATAAAAATAAATAAATAAAATTAAAACCCATGTTTTTGAGTTATATAAAGATGGCGCCCTTAGAGCAACTATGACGTGACAATTGACAGCAAACGTCAAATCGATTACTGCATTGAAAACGTCATAAATCCGCCATTATTACTCATAATAGTGTTGCATTTCTTGGGAGAGAATGAATATTATTTCGAAAGAATTAAAGTAAATTCGTAGATTTGTATAATCAAAAATAGTTTGAAAAAATATATTATTTTTTTTCCGCTAGGGTACAATGACTGGACCTGGGCTCCATACAATTTTGGACCATCTCCTTTGACACAGTGATTTTTAATCATCTTATTAAAAGGTCATTCATCACGAAATCTCAAAAACCATTTGACGTACAAAGATGAACTTTAGTAAGGAGGTAGTTTAAAGATAGTAAAGGTCCATTATGAACGAGCGAGAGGGCCGGATTAAGGAGGTCTAAGGGCGCATAAAGTCGCGGACGTCCGCTAGTAGATTATAAAGGTACCTACTTCAAATAAAGGAAAGTGTCCTATTCCACTTAGCATGTATTTACGGCTATGATTCAGTGATAAGAGATACGTGTTATCAGACAACGAGAGCATACATATTATCCTTGCACTTTATCAGTAACTCGACTTGAGGACGGGCGACTGAAGAGATTGTACGCACAAACATATTGATCATTGCCTATTGTCTATTATTGAAAGTAAGTTAATTTTGTTTATTATTAACTGTGTACAGCGTTATAAACCTTACCATACCAAACCATACCTTTTAAGTGGGTTTTTAAAGAATTTTTACCATATCTTTTAAATATGACCAACATTCCCATTCCCCTCCAACTAAGCGGGAAAGACTGTATAAGGCTGACGGTCCACTAAAACGGAGTGAGGCAGCGGAGCTGGGAAACGGAGAAATATTAACCCACTAGCTGACACCGCGCGGTTTCACCCGCGTGGTTCCCGTTCCCGTAGGAATACGGGGATAATATATAGCTTATAGCCTTCATCGATAAATGGGCTGTCTAACACTGAAATAATTTTTCAAATCGGACTAGTAGTTCCTGAGATTAGCGCGTTCAAATATTGTTTTTCTCTCCAAAAAACCTTCATTGTATCCGAAAATATGAAAGCTATTAGCCAAACTGGTCGAGCCGTTTTCGTGATAATGCGCTTAACGACGCACGGGTTTTCGAGCAATTTTATAATCTTTCACATTTTAAAAATTTTCCTTTAACTTTAAATTTAAATTAAACTTTTTTAATAATTTCTGGGAGTAGCTAGTGTTTATCCAACCTACCTATCTCCATTTTAAATTACAGTCAAATTATTTCAGTAGTTGTGGCGTAGTGAATTTTGTCTCATTTGTTTTCAAAGACTCTGGTGTCAACAATCATTCTTCATCTAGGTACCATTTGTAAAATAATATACTTACTAATATAAAAGCTTATTTTTTGATATATTATTAATTAGCTCACCTACGTGGTATTCAGTTTTTCGCAAATCCCACGGGAACTATGGATTTTTCCGCCATGAAAAGTTACCTATGTATTAATCTAGAGTAAAATCTATTTCTATTCCAAATTTCAGCCAAATCGCTTCAGTAGCCGCAGCGTGAAGTAGGAACAAACATACAACAACAACAACAAACTATCGCCTTTATAATTTTAGTGTGATAATATATTTTTTGTTGGTCCATCTACAAAGAACCGACATAGCTCTACGAGTTGCGAAGCTGAAGTGGCATTGGGCGGGGCACATAGTTCGAAGAGCCGATGGACGTTGGGGGTCGCAAAGTGCAAATGGCGACTCCGCATTAGTAAGCGCAGTGTTGGCCGACCCCCCACAAGGTGGATTGGCGACATCAAGCGAGTCGCAGGGATTCGCTGGATGCAGGAGGCTCAGTATCGTGATGTTTGGAAGTCCCTAAAAAAGGCCTATGTCCTGCAGTGGACGTCCATCGGCTGATATGATTATGATGATAATGATACTATAATAAACCATAAAGATATATATGAGTGAATTCAATGGATCTGACGTATAGAAGAATATAGAAAAATGTCCCGATTATATGTCTATGTCCTGCAGTGGACGTCCATCGGCTGATATGATGATGATGATGAATATATTTTTTATATTTTTAGATGAAGTTCACCATTGCACTTCTAGTAGTCCTGGCGACAGTGGCCAGTGGCGCGGTGATACAAGGCATCAGCAGATCCAATCTCAGTACGGGACTGGTGTATCCAGGGGATCGATTACTGTCCAGGTATGAAATCTATCATACTAATTTTTTACGAGGTAAAAAAAAAAAAAAATTACCGTGATAGCCCAGTGAATATGACCTCTGCCTCCGATTCCGGAGGGTGTGGGTTTGTATCCGGTCCGGGGCATGCACCTCCAACTTTTCAGTTGTGTGCATTTAAAAAAATTAAATATCACGTGTCTCAATCGGTGAAGGAAAACATCGTGAGGAAACCTGCATACCAGAGCATTATCATAATTCTCTGCGTGTGTGAAGTCTGCCAATCCGCATTGGACCAGCGTGGTGGACTATTGGCCTTACCCCTCTCATTCTGAGAGGAGACTCGAGCTCAGCAGTGAGCCGAATATGGGTTGATGACGACGAGGTAAAAAAGGGTGTTATTGGACGCGTATTTTTGAGTATCTGTTTATCTGTGACATTGTTGCACCTAAACGAATGGACTGATTACTATGCGGTTTTTTTGTTTGAAAGCTGACGTCATTGTTGATAGATGATGAAGATACGATAAGTCTATCTGAAAATATTTTTCTATCATGATAGAAAGGTTTACTGACATAAATGTCATTGTTTAAGATAAATTTATGACTGTAGGATTTATTTAATTTTTTTCTAGATGAGGATAAATGAATCTACATCCCATATCCTTTACTCGAAACCTTTCAGGCCGCTTTCGACCCCTAAAACTAGAAAACAAAATTTTCAGTGATCAAGGCTGTTTATTACCAAATTGATTTTAATGACCTTTACTTTAAGAACTATTCGAAGTTAACGTTCATTAAATTTGTCACTTTTCCACTCACTAAATCTGATCTATACACTGATCATCGTAAGTCTAAGATGCTTCTAGAAGACACACATTTTAGAAATCTATTATTTTTTATTCTACAGGCGGCTCAGTATCGTGTTGTATATCCTGCAGTGGACGTCCATCGGCTGATATGATGATGATGATGATGATGATGATGATGATGATGATTAATTTCTATGTACCCACAGTTCTTACAGTATTTTAGCGTTCCGGTACAATGTCGTAGAAACCAAAAGGCGTGTGGATTTTCATCCTCCTCCAAACAAATTAGCCCGCCTCCATCTTAGATTGCATCATCACTTACCATCACGTAAGATTGTAGTCAAGGGCTAACTTGTAAAGAATAAAAAAAAATTACTTGGCGCACTACATTTGCGCATTGTGGTTGAGAGTCTTTAAGTGCCAGTTAAACAAATTGAGGTTTAAGATACATTATTCAATATTTCAAATTCCGGGTTGAGCAAAATATAAGAAATTCACAGTAACAGATTGGAGTTGGGAAGTCTGAGAGGTCATAAAACATCCGCCTGTCTTTTATTTTATTCATCAACAAGTTAAAGTTTGACCTCTCGGTTGTAAACGTCGACCTGTCGACACTGCTTCCTCTTCGGTTGGTCGTTATACGAGAGGGGAGGACAGCACGAATAAGATATAAAATAAATCAACTTTTATATCCACTTTTACTTGATTCTTTTATTTTTATCGTAAATAATGCCGAATCCAAATCGGCTGGGCTGCATTTGGAAAACTTCGCGACATCTTTTCGTTCAAAATTCCTCAGTGCCTGAAGACAAAAATCTTAGAACAGTGCGTGTTGCCAGTGATGACCTGTGGTTCCGAGACTTGGTCGCAACTATGGGCCTTATAAGAAGGCTCAGAGTCACACAGCGGGCGATGGAACGAGCTATGTTAAGAGTATCTCTGCGTGATCGAAATCAGAAATGAGGAGATCCGCAGCAGAACCAAAGTCACTGACATAGCTCAACGAGTTGCAAAGCTGAAGTGGCAATGGGCAGCGCGATGGACGTTGGAGTCCCACAGTGGAATGGCGACCCCGCACTAGAAAGCGCAGTGTTGGTCGACCCCCCACCAGGTGGTCTGACGACATCAAGCGAGTCGCATGGATTCGCTGGATACAGGTGGCTCAGTATCGTGATGTTTGGAAGTCCCTATAAAAAGCCTATTTGCTGCAGTGGACGTTCATCGGTTGATATGATGATGATGATGAATGCACTATTGACGATTATATCAAGACTACGAATAGGCGAATTTCATAAGATTCGTCACCAGTTCAAAATCACATTAAATTTAATATCTTGTAGGTGTATGAATGGAAAATCGCAACCGATAAATGGACAGTATTTCGTTGTGACGTAGAGACTCGCTAAGATAGGAATTTATTAAGACTTCAACTTTGAGGAGGATAACGGGAGCGGAACCTTGTTTTATGTTTGAAATAAAGAAGTATACTTTACAAGTACTAATATTAGTTTTTCTTGTAAAGAGGTAAGAATTTGTTAGGTTAGGTTTGGTAGGTAGGTAATCTCTGGATCTACAGGACCGATTTTGAAAATTCTTGTACCACTATAAAGCCACATTTTTTTGAGTGTAAATTTTCATCCCCATATCCATAGATCGTAGATCGTTAGATGGGCCTCAAAGCGTCGCGGAATTGTCATTGGTTTCGCACATTGAGTACGTCATCACTCGTAACACATTTCTCTTTATTCATGTTGTGGCTTGTGTTTTTACACTTCCAAAATGAACACTAAGGCATTTTATTTTTATTTTTATTTTATTTATTTGGGATCGAAAACAGTTGTGTACAACAATATATATTACAAAACTTAAAGTAAATTTAAAAACAAATAGTTTACATACACAACCCACATCTCTATCCACGAGTAATTATCCAAAATGTAGATGGGGCTGATAAAAATGATATTCAAATTAAATTATCTAACAAAGTGCTTTTATACAAAGAAAAGAAAATAATGAAATAAAAAAAAAAACAAAAAAAGAAATGACACAATTACAATAAAAATTAAAGTATATAAATAAATAGCAAAATTATTAATCGCTTTTAAGTGTACCGATGACCAACTTTTTAAAAGTACCTACTCGACTGGCAAAAATGTCTATGTTTTTGAAGTGCTTATTATACGTCTGTGTCATTCTTACTATTGGTGACCGTTTACCTGCATTTGTGCGGCACCTAGTAGTTGCAAACAGTCGATGTTCGCGACCACTACGTGCACGCATTTTATATGGCACACTATAGCAGAGTTTACGCGTTAAAGCTGTACAATTACTGTATAATATTACTGTATAATTACTGTATAATTGCTGTATAATGTGCTGGCATGATTAAGGAATTAAAATAAAAAAAAAACAGTAATTTTTTTTTGAAGTCCACGTCCACTCACAGCATACGCTTGTTACGATAAGATGTGCGTGCACGTCTTTGGGTAATGACATAAAATTGTGCGTTCTTTAATATGGAGTCGCCCATCTAACGATTTATATCGATGCCCATATCCTCACGACAACGCGACCTATGAGTGAAACTTCAGGACGTCTTTTACTCATATATACCTAAAATGCATTTCCATTTTACAGATACTATCTCTACCAACCAGCGCGACCAAACACTATCCAATACCAAGACTACGTGTACCGAGGCAACTACAGTACTAGGATATCAGCTGTCACGGCTACAGAAGTGGGATTAACTCAGTACGCATCCGCGTGGATCCTCTCCGGTGGTGTAGGATACAACAGTGTCACAGTGAGGGTGCAATCCGCTAAAGGATACGGATTCTACTACGCTATTGATGTTTGGGGACGATAAGCACCGGGTTGTAAGACGGTTATCTCTAATAGTTATTGTACATGAAATTGTCTTTATTTATATTTTAACTAATTTTACAACAGTTCTATAGAAATAAATTATTTATTTTACAAACTCAATCTCAAAGACGTGTGTTTTTTTCCTACCACAGACGTCCGAAATGGAAGTGTATGAAAATGCCAAATTACAATCTTTTTGAGTTATTAGCGAGTTTACTAACGAAAACATACATACAGTCGAACATAGAAGTGACTTTAGACGAAATAATTAATTATATTGCCTAAAAATAATATCTAAAATAACATACTGGTAAATTCACCTAAAACTTCAAATACTGAAATGCCAAATAAGTTGCAAAAGCAGGCTTGCCATTGCCAAGTCATAGAAAATGCGATACAGGTATTTTAACCGCTTTCAAAAAAGGAGGAGATTCTCAACCGACGCGTATGTTTGTATTAAAATGAAAATAACCGAAATAAGTGAACAAAATTGTGGCGTTTAGGGTCACTATGCTAGGACACATTAAAAATAGAAAAATAAAATCCTTTTCACAAAAAATTTAACCGACTTCAAAGGTAGCTGATCGTTTTGAAGGTGGTGCTAAAAAAACAATAAACATTAAGAGCCTATTTGGCATAGCACCGCCTTCAAACCGATAATACATCGGTACGATGTTATTTTTCTCTTTTTAGAGTATGCACCTTTGACGTCGGTTTATTTTTTGTTAAAAAGATTTTTTTATACCTTGGGTTAGTGATGCCTCGAAGCAATTCAGTATCAAGTAATGGCGGTAAAAGGTATAGGTTAGAGTCAGGTAAGAGAAACACGGACGCCGGAATTACATTTCACACTAGGACAAGAGGAGATGGATGGTGCCCAAAAATCCCGCGAATGAAGCCAAGAGAAGATATGAATGTTTTATAAATTTTGAATAGGACTACTGGACGGGTGCCGTGGCGTTACCGTGGAATTCAGTTTTTCATAAATCCCGCGGGAGTCATGGATTTTTCCGGGATAAAAAGTAGCCCTCATCCTCATCAATCTTTCAGTGAAAGTCCCGTTTAAATCGGTTCAGCCGTTCCAGAGTTTAACCTGCACAAACAGATAGACAGATGTATTTTTGACGAATAAACTGAAAATTACTTGACCGATTTGAAAAATTCTTTCACCAATAGAAAGCTACATTATCAAGGAGTAACATAGGCTGTATTTAATCCCCGTATTCCCACGGGAATGGGAACTACGCGGGTAAAACTACGAGGTTCTGCTATTACTTAAATATATAAATAAAAAGCTTTTTATACAAAGACGTACCATAAAACCTAGGTAGGTTTTACGATCGCCAAAAATCAAGTAAAACGACTGTGATACGCTCAATAACACTAACAATAACCATAAAATAAATTGCTAAGCGAAGTTTCTACAAAGAATATAAAAGATTCAACTGCGATTTCAAGGTTTTTCAGTATAAAAGTGTCGAATTTCTACTTTGAAGTACGACCTATAATAAATTAATATTTTAATAAAATATTAAGTAGACTGAATTCAAGGTGTAGCTGCGAAATCTATCTATACTAATATTATAAAGTTGAAGCATGCAGGTATGCAGTATGCAGGTTTCCTCACGATTTTATTTCACCGTTTGAGACACGTGATATTTAATTTCTTAAAATGCACGTAACTGAAAAGTTAGAGGGGCGTCTTGTGAGAATAGGACCTCGGCTTGTAGCAACCTTTATTTAGGCTAATGGGGTTTGTTTTTTTTTATAAGGGATACGCTCACGCTTGACCACGTCCCACCTGATGATACGTGTAGATATGGCCTAAGGTAGAACGCGCTTGCCTAGAAGATACATACATAAATACACACTCATCTGAAAGATGCCCAGGTTGTAAGAAACACTGACTTCGGGAGAGAGTTCCATAGCCTAGCCATGCATATGAGAAACGACATCAGATGATATCGAATGTTAAGGTTGCATGATATCAGCCCTGACTACCCTGCAAACTATGTCAGTAAGAAATCATAATATATCTTGAAAATCCAACTTCCTATTTTTGAATAAGAACACCCCTTTTTCAACGCGCATCGAAGCAAAAACAACGTAGATGATAAAATCCTCAAAGTCTTTAGCCTTTGTAATCTTCTTGTACCTGGGCCTAGCAAGCGTCCAAAAGGAGAGAAATAGACTAATTGTCCACCAATCGACGGAGTTATACCAGTCCCATCTTTTTCGTTACAACGCGAGTCAAAAGGTTGCAGTATTTCCGGTTGCGTTGCTGTTGGTTGAATTTTGTAAATTTCTCATCACGTGCTAAGTTGTTGGTAGCATTTTAGAACTACTGGTCTCATACAGTAATTCATGCGACCTTTTTCGGAAATTATCATGAGACATCATAAATATTCGAACCATTTATTTCGTATTCAGAATAGATTATGCGGGTGTAACCGCAGGCGATGCTGGCTTATGCAATAAAACCGTTTTGGCTTTGGATTTTCACGAAGAAAGGAATTACCAAACTTGGCCCCTGTTTTGGCACCACAACAGTATGATCGAGGGCCAAATAATCGTCAGTTTTCAGTTCTCTTGCCCAATTTTCAATTTCAAATTGCAGTTCTATGCCCAATGCTTAGGTATATTAATTGTTTCCAAGTTCCGGTCATATTTGACGTCTATGTTCGATGCAGACCGAGACATAAGTAATGCAGGTTGAGGCAGAAATAAGCAATGTCTTTACTACATGCAAAGACGAGACGACTTTTGAGGTTATGACTTTTTTAGGCTGATGGGGTTTGTAGATTGAATGGATGAATCGGTTCTGATGTCCTATGTCCTGTAAATAATGGTTATTTTTTATTCAGAACAGACTTCCGCTTGACCACAATCATGTATTTACTACATGTAAAGACATTGGTCTGTACTACTTGTAAAGACATTGGTCCTTATTACATGTAAAGACATTGGTCTTTACTACATGTAAAGGTATTGGTCTGTACTACATGTAAATAATACATTGGTATTTTCTACATGTAAATACATCGGTCTTTACTACATGTAAAGACATCGGTATGGACTACATGTAAAGACTTTGGTCTTTATTACATGTAAAGACAATTGGTCTGTACTACATGTAAAGACCTTGGTCTTTACTACATGTAAAGACCTTGGTCTTTACTACATGTAAAGACATTGATTGGCCTTTGCTACATGGAAAGACATTGGTCTTTATTACATGTAAAGGTATTGTAAATAATACATTGGTATTTTCTACATGTAAATACATCGGTCTTTACTACATGTAAAGACATCGGTATGTACTACATGTAAAGACCTTGGTCTTTACTACATGTAAAGACATTGATTGGCCTTTGCTACATGGAAAGACATTGGTCTTTATTACATGTAAAGGTATTGGTCTGTACTACATGTAAAGATATTGGTATTTACTACATGTAAATACATCGGTTTTTACCAAATGTAAAGACATCGATATGTATTACATGTAAAGATATTGGTCTGTACTACATGTAAAGGCATTAGTCTGTACTACATGTAAAGACATTGGTCTTTACTACATGTACAGACATGGGTATGTACTACATGTAAAGACATTGGTCTGTACTACATGTAATGACATTGGTCTGTACATGTAAAGTCATTACCATCCTAAGTCTACCAACCCGCAAAGATTCTCAACAAAGAGATCCTGGTTTCGAAACTTAGCTCGGATCAGATTCGCTTAGTTGGCTCAAGCCTGGTCTGGAGGGAGGCTAGTGGCTGGTTACCACCCTAACACCAAAGCGATTTAGCGTTTCGGTACGATCCCGCGTAGAAACCGTCAGAGAAGAATCTTTTTCCTCTTTCAAGTTAGCCCGTTTCCAACTTAGACTGCACTATCACTTACAATCAGGTCATGTCGTCATCAGATCACAGATCATTACTAAATAAATAAAAAGATTACCTTGAAAATGATTGCACTATTTAATTGTAAAACGGTTCGCCACCCCTGAAGCTATCAATATTAAAGGTAATGTTATTGTACATACCGCCCCTGGCATGGCGCCAACACAAACTTGCCAATTCTCGGTGCAATTATTAGCAATTTACGACCCCTTCCAATGGGTTGGTAAACATTTTATATACAATTTAACTTAAGTCACCACCTTAATAAAGTCCATTGCGAAGAAACTGTAATAAAAGTTAGTTTAAAGAGGTGCTTGCTTTTTGCAATCTAATACAGTCGAGACAAGAAATAAAGTAGGAAAACATTTTCGAAGTAAAATCCGATTGCAACTAACTTTCAAGAAGCTTAATTCTAAATAGTTCTCGTTTGGATTTACAGTTCTCCTTTTTAGGGTTCTGTAGTCAACAGGGAACCCTCGAAAGGTGTTTTATTTTTTCTTATTATAGTATCGTCTTTCCGTCTTTTTCTTAGCGCAGACTCTTAGTAAGTACTAGAAAACTATAATTTAGCATAAGTGTACATTAAGATTTCTTTATAACACATTAACTCGTAAAGTATCTCTTATTTCACCAATTTCAATATCGAAATGTATCTCATTACGCACATGTGCCGTAATTTAATTTAAAATGCACATGTGCCGTAATCAGAAAATGTCAGAAAATCACGGATGATAAAACCTTTATCAACCTTTATCAACCTTTATCCAGCAGCGTTTAGTGGAGTTGCTGCCCCAGAAGGGGGGAGAAAGCATATTATGGGCCAAGGACGAAGAATAAAGCCTCAATAGCTCAACGGTAAGAGCGGTCGGACTCATCACCGAGAGGTAGTGGTTCGAGCCCCGACCCGTTGGACTATTGTCGTACCCACTCCTAGCACAGACTTTCCCGACTAGTTGCAGGGGAATGGGGATATTGGTCATATTATAAAAGATATGGCAAATATTCTAGAAGGTGGCCCGGGAATACGCGAAGATTAAGAACCGGGTACGCCCTCCCACTGATTCGGCCCAAATGACTGCCAAGTCAGAGAGGCCATGGGAGGTGGTGGATTGATGTGGATTCCCGCCGAATCAGCTTGCATGAGCTCTTTGCCGCTGTTCTATAGTGACTGTTATAATAGTCTGACAAAGATAACCTATATCTAGGACTTTGGTTGTCTTTGTCAGCCTAACGTCTGCTAAATAACTAGGCCATAGTTCTTTAGCAGACGTTAAAATAGGCTGATAACTATGACCTACGTCTTGGTTTGCAAAAGCGATGTCAGTACTACATACAGTTTTATTTGCAGAGTGCAATAATGGAAACAATGTCGCTGAAACGACGAATGCGACAACATTTATCGTGCGTGGCAAAAACAAGCGGGAGGAGCAGTTAAAGCGATTTATTGCGTTCCGTTGGGAGCGACGACGCGACTGTAAAGCTGCACTTACACGGGCGATTAAAATCGCTCCATTATAGGCAGTATTTACCATGGTCAGGTTTGTTCATATGGGTATTGTGTTATCTGTGGAAGTCTACTAGTACCTACTAACTGAAACAGGTACACAGTGGTTGTCTGGAAGAGATCGCTCTTTAGCGATAAGACCGCCATTTGTACATTAGTTTCTAAGTGTTAGTATAAGTTATTGTTTATTTTTGTTTTAATATACAATAAAGTATATTTCTTCTTTCTTCTTCTTCTATTTGTTTACTAGCGACGCGCCCCAGCTTCTGCGGGTTGCAGGGAGTAGGCGACTTGAGACCTTTTTGTTTCGAAATCCATGCAAGTCAGGGGTGAAAGCAACATTGGTCTTTGATATTGTCTTGATTAAAATACGACATTCAAAAATTCATAACACAACTTTAGATTATTTATGTTTAGGTTGCCTGGCAGAGATCACTATTAGTGATAATGTGACCTTTTGCTTATTGATGTATTTTTTTGTTATTTTCTTTTTTTGTGCAATAAAGTTAATATAAATAAACTATATAATATCACGTGTCTAAATCGGTGAAGGAAAACATCGTGAGGAAACCTGCATACCAGAGAATTATCTTAATTCTCTGGTATGCAGGTTTCCTCACGATGTTTTCCTTCACCGATTTAGACACGTGATATTTAATTTCTTAAAATGCACACAACTGAAAAGTTGGAGGTGCATGCCCCGGACCGGATTCGAACCCACACCCTCCGGAATCGGAGGCAGAGGTCATATCCACTGGGCTATCACGCAGCATTTATGTATAATATAATGTATGTATAATAATTATTATGATAAATATGCTTGTATCACACCCGATCGACATGAAATTAGTTCATCATCATTATAACCCATTTTCGGCTCATTGTTAAGCACGAGTCTCCTCTCAGAATGAAAGGGATTAAGCCTTGGTCCACCACGCTAGCCCATGCGAATTAGCAGACTTCGCACAGAGAAGAATTAAGAAAATTTTCAGGTATGCAAAGAAATAAAGAGCCGTGATAGCCAGTAGACAGTGGATATGACCTCTGCCTCCGATTCCGGAGGGCGTGGGTTCGAATCCGGTCCGTGGCATGCACCTCCAACTTTTCAGTTGTGTGCATTTTAAGAAATTAAATAACACGCGTCTCAAACGGTGAAGGCAAAACTTCGTGAGGAAACCTGCATACCAGAGAATTATCTTAATTCTCTGCGTGTGTGAAGTCTGCCAATCCGCATTGGGCCAGCGTGGTGGACTATTGGCCTTACCCCTCTCATTCAGAGTGGAGACTCGAGCTCAGCAGTGAGCCGAATATGGGTTGATGATGACGATAGTATACATACGTCATTATTATTTTCAAGATCTTTGTATACTGTATCAGCAAATAAACAATTTGATTTGATAATAATTAATTACAATTATATTAGAACAGTTAAACAAAGTGCTTTTCAATTACCTAAACAATCAGCGGTTGTAGCAACACGATAGCTGGTCGTAGTTACCACAACCACAGTCGTCATTACTACAACCATGAAGACGGTCACAACATTCGCTATTACGTTTATCATTACAATCATTTTCGGTTCTTGTGTCGACCAAAATATTATAAAGAACAAAAGGTACGAAGTTATTGACAAGAATATTAACTTAAGAAGACCCAAAAGATCACCAAACGATCTATTCTCGTCTGATATAAGTGATGTAAAAAGAACAGATCATATATCTAGTCCATTAGATATATACAGTGAACATAGAGCACAAATATTCCAGAAGTATACATTCAGGAGACAAGAATTGGAATTCACGATCAAACCGGTTGCAGCGTTTGAAGGTAATGGATGCCCAACCACGCGCGCAAAAATCGGAGGCCAATGTTTCGATGAACATTAAAAACGACGCTATAAAAAAAGCTCCATCGTAATAGGTACAGCAATTTCAAATCTAATCAAGTGTTCGATGTAATTGATTTTTTTTTTAATTCTTTACAAGTTGGAGTTAGCCCTTGACTAAAATCTCGCCTGATCGTAAGTGATGATGCAATTTAAAATGGAATCGGGCTAATTTGTTAGGAGGAGGATGTAATCCACACCCATTTCGGTTTCTACACGACGTTGTACCGGTGGTAACTATCTACGGCCAAAGCCTCCCACCAGCCAGACCTGGACCAATTAAAAATACCTCAATCGGTCCAGCCGGGTATCGAACCCAGGACCTCCGTCTTGTAAGTCCACTGCGCATACCACTGCGCCACGGAGGCCGTCAAATACAATATAATATACATTGGACACTTGATTTGATTTATTATTCTATACATACATCTAACAAATATAAAATAGGTATATAATATATTTAAATTAACATTAAAATAAATAATTTTAGTAATTTTCGAAGGCTAATTAACGCCAACATGTAACACAATACTCGTTACTTTTAGAAATTATACACTGGTTTGAAAAAAAAATGTTTTTTTTTTAATTCCTGGACATTTTAAATTTTCAGACAAGAGCCCTTTTCAAAATTACTTATTAATTTTAATCATTTTAACAAAAAGTAGATACAGATGCATGAAAAATAAGAAGCTTAGTGGGAAATTAGCTTTGGATGCTGTTGGTGAAGTGACTTAAATGAAGTCTTCAATTTTCGTATAAATAACAAAATGTTGAGAAAATATTAAATTGTCGGAAATAAATACATATTAGAGTGTCTGTTTCAAAATACATAACTGTTTTATTAAATGTTTCTAGTTATATACACTATATCAAAACCCAAACAAGTATTTTAAAATTATTACCTGTCTTTCTGTTTTTTCCTTTCGAGCTCTTTTTTTTATAACGGTTAAAATTATTTTAATGGGACTTTCTGATATACCTACAGCAACCATACAAGCTGGAGCTACTTTTATGCTAGATTTTCTGAAAATTTGGATTTGTGGAAAACTGAACCTTCACCACATTGCACAGAAGGCGTCGCTCATCGCTGCAACCACGACCACTCTGCCAAGAGTGTACGATTAAGAAGAACCTTCACCGAACGAAGTCGCATGCGACCGCTAGTATAGCTTAGAATGCACTCCAGTGAGTGTGCTTGCCGCAGAGTAGCATTGAACTTCGCAACTATACTCCGCGCCACAAAACAAGTCCCGTAGGTGCTAATGTCTAAATAATGGCGCTCATTGTCTTTTGGTAATGGCGGTCTTAAAGTCATTTGTGTAAGGGCGCTGTCAGTTTTAGTTCAGGTTTTAGTCGCGTGACTTCTTTCGTGGCGCGGAGTTTAAGAATAATGGCGTCCACAGAACCGCATCGTACATATCGGACGCATCGCGTCAATCAGATCGTAGTCATCTTTGTATAGAAAGTCATACAAATGCGTCCACTGATACGGATCGGACGAATGTACCTGCCGTAAAATAAAAATCCGTCCGATACGTACGATACGGATTTGTGGACGCTTTCCTTTATAGTGTAGTTAAAAACATAATAACATACAATCTATAATTTTGCATACATCTTTAATTTTAGAAGTCGATTAAAAAGAAGCTCACGGACTATTCGGTAGCTTTCTAAAATAAAATACTAATGAAATCATTTTGCATTTAATAGTTTTTAATGGATTTTTTTTGTATCACTTAATGAAGTTGCAATGTAAAACGTATTATGTCGAACAGTAAATTTAATAATGCGTGTCCTTAGACTAGGTATATAAATAATAATTATGATATAGGTAGGTAAGTATGTGCCTAAATGATATATATATTTTTCATCATACATATCAGTAAAATGTGGAATTGGATAAGTACAAAAGTCTACTAATAAATTTAAATCAAAGACTTGAATAGGTACCTATATTTTAATAGTTTGATGTAATTAGGTATATTTAAAAAAAGGTATTTCTATAAAAATATTGCAGCTTTTTTATTTTTCTTCCAAAAATTTGTGTTAGTATTTATTTAGTTTGCATTACTCAGTACAAATCAAGACTACTTAGTTAATTCAAAGCTAAGCTATTCGTAAAGTTAAGCAAGATAAATAGCAGCTGTATTATTCTAACAGGCAAGCATATTCCAATTTCCAACCTAACAGACGTCCTGTCTGGAACTTTGAGGTTATGTTAGGTATGTAATGAAAGTTCGTGAAATATCATCCCAAAACTTGTTCTATACATGCAACGATATAAATCGTTAGATGAGCCCCTCCATACTAAAGAACGCACAATTTTATGTCATTACCCAAAGACGTGCACGCACATCTTATCTTAGTACGTAACAAGCGCGTGCTGTGAGTGGACGTTGATTTAAAAATATTTACTGTTTTTTTTATTATTTTAATCCCTTAATTATGCCTTCGTGTTCATTTTGGAAGTGTAAAAACACAAGCCACAACATGAATAAAGAGAAATGTGTTACGAGTGATGACGTACTCAATGTGCGAAACCAATGACAATTCCGCGACGCTTTGAGGCCCATCTAACGATGTACTATCGATGTATACATGCGAGAAAACGATATATTTCGTATTTCTTTCTTTGATCATATTTATTGAATTCATAGACGTTGTGGAAGCGCCCCCAGGGGATCGATCACCCGCTGAGTGTCGAATTTAAACTCTATGTGTTTGAGAATTCGGCACTCAGCGGGTGAATGGTCCCCTGAGGGTGCCCCTGCAATGTCTATTAATTCCACTGTTAATGGTTGGTACAGTGATTAGCCTATGTGGCTTCGGATCAGGAACACTTGAGTTTAAGAAGGGAAATTCAGTCTGCAAACAATATCGTGCCCAAAAAATTCAAACGATACAAAGCAGAAAGTTGGCCTTAAATTAAATATATAGAGATCTTATGAGGCCAAATTTCCCAAAAATCCATGTTCGCTAAATCAGCTAAATTCCTTGTTAAAACTAAATTACTTGGTCGGATCCGTTTGACATCAAATTCATTGCATTATCTGTTTCAAACTGACAGTTCTTCTAGGGATTTTACATTAATTTGACACATTTAGTCAAATTAAAGTATATTCGGCGCACTGTTGAGCACAAGTCTAATCTCAAAATGAAAGGGGTTAGGCTTATAGTCCACCACGCTGGCCAAATGCGGATTGCCAAACTTCACACACGTAGATAATTAAGAAAATTCTCAGGCTTGCAAGTTTCCTCACGATGTTTTCCTTCACCGTTGGACACCTGACGTTTAATATCTTGTAATGCATACGTTGAAAGTGCATGCCCCGGACCGGATTCGAACCTAAGCCCTCTGAATTGAAGGCAGAGGTCTACTGGCCTATCACGTAACTTCAAAAATTAAAAAAAGCTATGGGTATGACATTTGATATAGACAGGTCACGTAATCAAGTTATCGATCGGATCTGTCATTCCCGTGAATTGTTTAGTTTCCGAAGCGTTAGCGTTTGTAGAAAGAGAATCGATTTGCCACATGGCTACAGACCCTGGCCCTCGTAGGCCTTTAAAATAGGTTGATGATGAGTAATAGATATTCTGCCACTCGGGGCGGAGACAAATGCAATAAATCAAGATCATAAACATCAGTTCAGCCGTTTGTAGAAAATACACTACGAGTAAAATAATGAAGTATTATCTACTGAAAAGTTGAAGGTGCACGCCCATTTTTTAAGAAATTAAATATCACGTGTCTCAAACGGCGAAGGAAAACATCGTGAGGAAACATGCATACCGTAGAATTTTCTTAATTTTCTAGGTGTTTGAAGTCATTGGTCCAGCGTGGTGAACTAAGGGAAACTAACACTAACCCCACTCATACTGTCAGAAGACTCGTGCTCAACAGTGAGCCGAATATGGGTTGTTAATGATTCTCTACTTCTATCTATCTACTTTGTTGTATAAAAGACTATTAAATTAATTTAACAAAGTAGATATTAAAAATTAAACGTGTAATTTTTGCATGTAACCATTAAGTTTTTTTTTGTACCTTTTAATAACTTGCATGTCAATTTTAATTGTTCAATTGAAGTTGTTAGATAGATAGATAGATAGATAGATATACATACTTTATTTGCACAACACAAAGACAAATACAAGTGAAAAAAAACAAATTAAGAAGAGATCAGCATGCAAAAGGCGGCCTTATCACTAAGTAGCGATTTTTTTTTTTTTTTTTAATACAAGTTAGCCCTTGACTACAATCTCACCTGATGGTTAGTGATGATGCAGTCTAAGATGGAAGCGGGCTAACTTGTTAGGAGGAGGATGAAAATCCACACTCCTTTCAGGCAACCTTCGGTTTAGGAAAACTTAAGGACATCAGCAGGTGGCGTAAAACAGAAATAACCATAGTATTAGTAATACACATACATACAAATAATTTACATCCTAATACATAAACAATATTACACAAATACCTACAATAATGAATAAAATACATATCAAAATATACTAAAAAAAAGCGTTGTTGTAAAAGCGTAAGAAACAAATGAACTTTATTAATAAAACAAACAAATAATTTTGCATTTGTGTAATACTAGCGAACGCGCACGACTTCCGCGTGAAATTCAAATTTCACAAATCCCGAGGGAACAATGGATTTTTTCGGGATAAAAAGTAGCTTAAGTTAATCCTTAAGCTTATAATGTCAGTCAATACAATATAATAGTTTAGTAGTTGCGGCGTGAAAAAGTAACAAACATCCATACATACAACCATACATCGATGGACTATTCTAGGCACTATTTAATATAAGTTGGATAGAAAATAGATATAAAATGAAATTACTTAAAGTAACTGGACCATAAAATAAAAAAGACAAACCATAGTTAAGCAAGATAAATAGCAACCTTATTATCCTCCGAGCCAGCGCATTCCCTCTAACTAACCGAAGCGAAACGATTTCCATCTAAATTACCTTTTAACTTCAAAGGAGGATTATTGTACTCGTAATTTGAACCCTATGTTATTTTGTGTACGCCTGATAATGTGAATGTAAAAGGAGAAATCCAGTCTTTGTACAAACTTGGGCCCAAATTATACAAATGATACTGAGCTGAAAATTTGCCATAAATTAGGACAATAAAGGTAAAACTCATGACGCCAATTTTCAAAGAAATCTCAATTTGCCTAATCAGTTAAATTACTTGTTGCAGGTGGGCCGTATTTCGTATGTCTTTGACATAAAATTTATTAAATTATCTGTGTAACTGACAGACGACAGATTTATCAATAAGAATTTGACACTAACTTGACACATCTAATCAAATTATGACATTTGACAATGACATCTCAGTCATTGATTGACTTTGACATTGACAGCTCGCGTTTGCAAAGACAACTGACAATCAGTAAAATACGCGTAAAAGAGGATATAGAAATCACTACGAATACGTGAATATAATGAAATCAGCTTATTTTCCTTGTTGGCGAATATTATTTCGGCTAAGATTCTAATGGAGCAATCTATTAAAATATTCAAGATTTTAGTCTATCTTTCAGATAGTAGATCTTTCATTTCTGTATTGTTCTGAAAAGTGGGCCCAATTTCGGACACCTCCTTTCATGATCATAAGCTGCTGCTTAGTTAAAAAGTAATAATAATAATTGACTTCGACGAAATGAGAACCTTCTTTTTTTAAGTTAAAACAAACTCACTCAGGAATTTATAATACAGTAATAGAAGCACCGCGGTTTCATCTGCTTAGTTCTCATTCCGAGGATTAAATACAGCCTATGATACTTTCAAATAACGTGCCTTATATTATATTGGAAAAAGAAGTTTCAGTAAATCCAGAGACCCCTACAATATCACAAACTTTACCTCTTATAATATTATCTATTCTAATATTTTTAATAGGAAAGGATTGTAGTTTGCATTGAATAGGTTCTGGAACTACTAAACTGATTTGAAAAATTCTTTCACTGAGTGATATAGTCTACATTTTATCCTCATATTCCTACGGGAACGAGAACCACGCGGTTGAAACCGCGCGTCTGCTAGTCAGATATAAAACAGATTATTTAGTTTAAAACAACCGGTAAATTAAACTGGGCTATAAAATAGCAGCAAATAAAAAGCCAAGCCATAGTTAAGCAAGATAAATAGTAGTCGTATTATTCTCCGAGCATATTCCGCTAGTAAACCAAGGTTTATACTCGTAGCCAAGTGGCAGGTCAATTCTCTTTCTACAATCGCAAACGCTTCGAAAGCTAGAAAAATGTTTGGGAATAAAGGATCCGATCGATAACTTGATCACGTGACCTGTCGATAGCAAATGGCATTCCCATACATTTTTCTAGTTTTCCAAGCGTTTGCCATCGTAGAAAGAGAATCGACGAACCACTTGGCTACAGTCCCAGGATGCGACCATTTCCATCTAAATTACCTTGTAACTTCAAGGGAGGATTGTAATTTCAACAAAGTGAAAATAAATATTGGTCGCTTATTTTATGATGTTGTAAGACTTTCTCGGTCGGGTAACATACACAAATAATCATGTGTATACTCGTACTAATACAAATATGTATGTACTAGCCTACGCCTCGCGGTTTCACCCACGTAGTTCCAGGCCCCGTAAAAATATCGAGATAAAACTATGACACTCACAATTAATAATTTTAGGAGTAATGGAGTTAATCCAAGCAGTTGGAAAGTTTAAAATTACAAGGCGGTTGTTTTTCCTTGAAAAAGCGTTTTATTATCAACTCAATCTTTTTTATCTCTATCATAACATAAAATAGAAAATTTTGAAAACCCCGAAGGTCATAAAATTATTAATACACTCTCGATCAAATTTATTCTTCCCCACTTTCAACCCCCAGAACTTTTAAACGGCTCAACCGATTTTCATCAAGCATATCTCACACTCGCCCATAAGTCACCTTTCATATAAAGAAACTAGATTGAAATCGCTTTATCTATTCGGGAGCTATGGTGCCACGACACGTCAAACTTATAACACCCCCTTTTTGCGTTAGGGGTTGATTAATTCTGATCTAATTAAAGAAACTCTTGCTATTAGGACACAAAAAGCCTGCCACACCTCCTCGCTGTGGCGATTTCAGGAGTGAAATAGGAATGACATTTGCTATCGACAGGTCACGTGATCAAGATCTGTCATTTCCATACATTTTTCTAGTTTTCGAAGCGTTTACGATCGTAGAAAGAGAATCGACATGCCACTTGGCTACATGGGCAGTTCAGTTGTAGAAATTATAACAAATATATTTTATTGGAATTAAAGACAAAACTGTGCATGTTGCGCTCAGTTATGTAGCTAAATTCGGATCACTTTTTTGTGGTGATTTTGTAGGGACGTAACCTATCTATAGTATAGTTATCATTGCTTTTAACGGTGTCTAATGAATTACGAAGGTCTGACCATTACGGGGTCTAAGGGATCAACAGTTTATGGTGACCCTTTAGTTTTAGCGGGAGTCAAACTCAAAGCCTACAATTTATAAGGGAGGTCATATAAAAGGTCGTTTATTTATGAGATTAACACGATCGTAGTTCTAGTAAGGCTTCGTGTACCAAGCATGGGTCGATTTTAAAGCGGATTACTTTGACAAATACATACTCGTACTTTACATTTAAACACATCATCCTTGGGATGCTTTTATAACATAATCCCGATTAATGTTTATTGTTTACCTACCAATGTAAACTTATATAGTTGAAATATTCCGGAAAATCCTTTTTAGTCAAAGATACCAATTAGAAGCGACCTTCAACTGTTTAATGGATGAAACGTGTTTTATATCACCTGTCGTCGCGCGGTAAGATACATTTTTGATCAAATTTGTCTCTGCCCTAAGCTCCAGCCTCGTCGTTATCAACCCATATACGGCTCACTGCTGAGCTCGAGTCTCCTCTCAGAATGAGAGGGGTTAGGCCAATAGTCCACCACGCTGGCCCAATGCGGATTGGCAGACTTCACACACGCAGAGAATTAAGAAAATTCTTTGGTATGCAGGTTTCCTTATGAGGTTTTCCTTCACCGTTTGAGACACGTGATATTTAATTTCTTAAAATGCACACAACTTAAAAGTTGGAGGTGCATGGGCCGGACAGGATTCGAACACACACCCTCTGGAATTGGAGACAGAGGTTACATAGCCCACTGGGATAGCCCAGTGGATATGACGGCTCAATACTACATTCGTTTAATATAAAAAGTAGGAAGGGTATTAAAAAAATTAACTTATCACTTACGTCAGGGCTAATGTCTGTGAAGTTGGCACTTGACACGAATTCTCTCAGGAAGCCGTCCAGCTCTGTACCCTCAATATAGCCGTTTCCTGTAAATAAAATAAATAAACGTTTAATTCGATACATAATTATAAAAATTACATAGAATATACCAAATCTAGAAGTGTTATGTCGGCCACTGACGATCAAGTAATCTCACATGCCTGCAGCGCTAACGGCTTGACAGCTGATCGTGTGTTGGTCGCGATGTGCATGTCATCATGACGATCTTTTTTTTATTCTTTACAAGTTAGCCCTTGACTACAATCTCACCTGATGGTAAGTGATGATGCAGTCTAAGATGGAAGCGGGCAAACTTGTTAGAAGGAGTATGAAAATCCACACTCCTTTCGGTTTCTATACGACATCGTACCGGAACGCTAAATCGCTTGGCGGTACGTCTTTGCCGGTGGTGTGGTAACTAGGCATGGTTCAAGACTCCCACCAGCCTGAACTGGATCAATTAAGAAAAACTCAATCTGCCAGGACCTCCGTTTTGTAAATCCACCGCGCATACCACTGTGCCACGGAGGCCGTTAAAATTCGGATCGCGACCAACACACGATCAGTTTTATCGCATGTCAAGCCGTTAGCGCTACAGGCATGTAGGCTTATCGGATTATGAGTGGCTAGCATAACGTGGACAAGTCAAGACCGTTGACCATACTTTTTTGAAAAATTTTGTAAGCTTGTCGGTAACAGAGAAAATTGTACAAAAAAATAATACCTACAGCTTTTTGGCATTCAATCTAAGAACCAAAGCTTACAGCAGAAATAAATAATTTTTGCCACTCTGAATAATACCAGCTTATAGGTGTTAGGTATCCATTCAGTCAGTCAGCCTTATTATGCCGACAAAGTGGAAGGAAAACTGTTATTTATTGTAACGATTCACGATTACCTTAATTAAAACTTCGCCTTTTCGTTAAAGTTGCCTCGTTATTTATTACAGGAGGAAAGAGGCAATTTTTTTAATAGCTGCCTAAGAACTTTGTTAGGAAAAAGTTCGGTCCTTTTTTCAGGGCTGACTCAAGAAATAATATTTAACAAACATATCCTATGTGTGTTAACATCATTGAAAAATTATGTTAACAAATCCACTACATTTTTAAAATACTATTCAATGATATCTCATATTTATATTGGATAAACGAGTGAAAAAAACATCTGCTTTAGGGGACGTACTTCACATAAAAAACCATTTTATTAGCTTAATTTATATTGCTAAGGTTTGGGCAGACGGACAGACGGACATGGCAAAACTATAAGGGATGTTATTAAACCCTGAAAAGGATAAAGTGAAAATATTTATAAACGATGTAAATTTTAAGAAACTGCAACGGCGCCAAATCATTTCTTTGTTTCATTCCAATTTTCGGCTTTTGGCAACCCTAAATCTCGGTGACCTCAATTACGCCAAATGGGTCGTATTTGAAGAATATTTATATTGTTTTACAGTCCGATGGACAAAAAGGTTGGCAAAACGATTTTCTTTTAACTTTAATACGTATACCTATTCCCAAAAAAAAAGACTAAATTCCGCTCCACAAGAACGAAGTGGCCGTTAACGTATTTAATGTTAAAGTAACATTTAATACGTTCATCAACATTATCAATAATATATTATTTTAACAATACATGCGAGTTGGCACAAGCTTAGTGTGATATTAGTCTGAGACCCGGCATTAGAAATATAAACCTCATCTGTTGTTTATTAGTGACTAGCAGACGCCGCGCGGTTTTATCCGAGTGATTCCCGAGGTTATACGGGGATGAACTATAGTCTATATCACTCGGAGATAGTGTAGCTTCCTAACTGTGAAATAATTTTTATTTCGGTTAAGTAGTTCCAGAATCTATTCAAAACATATAAACAAACAATGAAATCTTTCCTATTTATAATATTAGTATAAGTAGATAAGAAATAAGTGATACATAATATTCACTAGATCAAAGGCAACCTAACGTAAAAAATAGCTTTCATTTGACATACTAGAGGACTAAATAACTGATGAATAAATAACATTTTAAATAAACTCAACTGTTTATTTCTGACAACCTCACAGTTGCAGTTTTAAAACAGGCAATCTTTACGTTTCCAATTCTGTTTATTCTGCATCTTTTAACTAGTGCATTTTTATTAATTAACCAATGAGAAAAGTTATAAATTCAATAATTCAATCATTAATTAAATATTTGTAAATATTAATACTATCCGCCCGCATTATTAAGCGACCTAATATCAATGTGATTATTTTCTATAATTTTTATATCTTATCTCAAATAAATAACAGATGAGGGTATATATTTCTTATGTCTGATCTCGTACTATAATATTTGCTATTTTAATTAGTGTCTGGGACCGAGCGAAGGACAGTAGGGTGTACCACAACCATCTTCCCAATTTTGGGCTGACAATTTTACTGAAAATGAAAAGCTCAATAATTCATAGTCCAGGTCTTGACCTAAGAACCTGGTTAAAGCGTTAAAGATCGGATCTGAAGTCACCTAGGTACCCGTGCTAAAGACGTGCAGGTTTAACTGTACAATTTTATCTATTTCAATCAAACTCGATAAAAAACACTACAGTTAAAACTGACGGACGCTACACACGTATGACTTAACTGAAAATCGACAGTTGAGTTAAAACTGAGGAGTTAAAACCGCACGTCTTTAGCACGGGTTAAGCTAACTACTGAAAACAACGAGGCAGTGCATTAAATGGCAAAGAAAATCAAATTTTCCATATGTTTCGCAGATACCTGTATTAGGTAATATATCACTTCGTGGAAATTGCGGATGTATTTAAAGATTTTCTTTGTTCCGCTATCTTTTCGTAATGCTTTTTATCAGATTGAATCTTTGGAATATATGTTCCGTTCGTCCCCATTTTCCCCTTCCCCATTTTACTGTAAGTGATCGCGATATATCAGACCAGAGATCCTCCTTTATTGGTATGGGAGATTTACGGGGGTTTTGATACAATTTACACACCGATGAGATTTGGAAAGATAATAAAATATGTGTTTTTGTATACGACACGTCGAGTCTCCTCTCAAAATGAGAGGGGTACGCTAGCCCAATGCGGATTGGCAGACTTCACACACGCAGAGAATTAAGAAAATTCTCAGGTATGCAGGTTTCCTCACGATGTTTTCCTTCACTGTTTGAAACACGTGATATTTAATTTCTTAAAATGCACACAACTGAAAAATTGGAGGTCCATTCCCGGACCGGATTCGAATCCACACCCTCCGGAATCGGAGGCAGAGGTCACATCCACTGGGCTATCACCCCTTCATACCGATTTACCTATCAATACAGATATACTTAATTACTTAAGTCTTGGGTATATAAAATTGAAATGTGAATTGTGTTTTCATTATGTGCTTATAGCCATTTTCAGCGGCTGTAGGTGCTCTTCTTTGCATGAGATACAGGTACCAGCGGCGAAGAGTCCATACAGGATGATTCCCGCCGGGTTACTTTTTAAGAATCCATACATACATATTCATTATTGTAATGTGTATGGATGTATGAGAAATCTGAGTTTATATCAAGCGGTGTGAATTTCCTTTTTTTTGGGACGGCTTGCCTTCGTCAAAATTCCATCCTTCGCCACTGTTAGGTACCTAATCACCAGTGTAAACGTGGCCTTGTTAATGTCGTGGCTAGCGTAGGCGGGGGTAGGTAAATGTTCTTTGTGAGGTTATTGCCCTCGTAACCACGAGTACAAAGGAGATTGAATTTCCTGAAGTAAACTTACGATTGAATTTTGACTAAATTAATTAATTCAACAAATAATATAATTATTTGAGAAATATAACTTAATTTTGGTGTCCACGTGACATAGGTAATATAGAAGCTTTGTTTTTGATGTTTAGATGAATAAAATAAACGCATACGCGTAAGATAAAGTATACAGTAAATGATATTATCCTTACTGTCCTATCTTGCGTCATATACGCAAGATAGGTCAGTAAGAACAATATAACAGTACGAGTATACAGTATAAACAATGTAACAATATAGACAGTAACAACAATATAACACGTTATGAATATTTATTACAGTATTAAAGGGTTCCTCAGCCTTCAAGAATGGTCAACAGAACGACTAGAAAGTGGAAAAGGGCAATGGACCAGGGACTCGATTCAAGAACTGGTGAAATGGGTAGAACGAAGGCATGGAGAGGTGGATAAGCTAATAACACAAGCATTGACCGGACATGGAGTATTTAATACTTATATGCGATAGGCATAGCAAGCAGTGAATGTTGCACATATTGTGGAGGAGTAGACACTCCCAATCATCTTTGAGTGCATGGAGGTCAAAAGGGAAAGGAGTAACACACGCCAAGGCGGTGAACTCTTGACTAAAGCAAACCTAGTGCCATATATGTTGCAGAGGAAGAAAGCCTGGGCTCAGGGGGTGAAAATGCTATTATTATGGGACGACGCATGAGAGACAAATGGAATAGCCAGAATGCAAATAACGAAGCGTGACCAACTCCTTCATGAAGTAAAGTACCATGCTCATACCATGCTCCTACCATGCTCCTACCTTTTCGCGGACTCCAGAAGTGATAACAAAAATAAGTAAACTAATGTCGAACAAAGGTTATGATTCACAACACTTGTCAGACAACTTAATTAACAAATCAAACTGTAACCAAAATAAGAACCTAGAAAGTGTGTAGGGTTAAAGGCACCTTTTACAGATATGTAACACTCCCCTTTTCCACTCAAGTCACTCTCCCCGCCTATCCCAAGTAACCCATAAAGAATTACACAACAAGAGATGTGGACAGCTCGAACGCCACGAGCACACTGAAGCCGTCCGTACCGCAAGTCGTTGCAACGCGGAGATAACATACCATCTCAGATGACTCAGACCATGCTCCTACCATGCTCATACCATGCTCCTACCATGCTGCTACCATGCTCCTACCATGCTACTACCATGCTCCTATCATACGCAGGAAACCACTAAACTGGAATTTCGTAATTTTGGTAGATAGCAAGTATTTGTAACAAAGGTCTAAATTCAGCATATTTTATCTCTTATTTAAATGTTTGATGAATTCATACACTTTAAGATTGGAACTTCGTTATCAAAACTTCCAAACATCAATACCAGCATCCAGAACCGTCGAAACTTCGTAATTGCCTGCTGTACTTTCATATCTAGCTATATCACTTACTCGAACACCATGTTCTGTGGGTAGAGACATGAGCTGACAATTTTTCATCACACTTATATTATAAAGGCGAAAGTTTGTGTGTAAGTATGTTTGTTCCTCCTTTACGCTGCGTTTACTGAAGCGATATTTTGCTTCTTTAATACCTTGATTCTGGACTAAACGTTTATACTTTAATATTATAAAAAGGTACCTAAAGTTTGTGGTATTGTAGGAGGTAATATCTGGATCTATTGTACGGATTTTGAAAATTCTTTTACCAACTAAAAAGCCACGTTATTTGTGAGTGTCATAGGCTATATTTTATGCCAGTATTTTCATGGGAAAAGGAACTACGCGGGTACCGCGGCAACCGCGGGGCTTCTACTAGTACTTAATAAATCCTACTAATATTATTAACGCGAAAGTTTGTATGGATGTTTGTTTCTGATGTTTGGATGTTTGTTAGTCTTTAACGGCGCAACTACTGAACTGATTTAGCTCAAATTTGGAATAAAAATAGATTTTACTCTGGATTAACATATAGGCTACTTTTCATCTCGGAAAAATCCATGGTTCCCGCGGGTTTTGTGAAAAACAGAATTCCACGTGGACGAAGTTGCGGGCGTCCACTAGTAATTGATAAAATACAGACCAATCGATAAATTTTTGAGTTTTGTAGATTTAAATATAAGCAAAGAAGAACATAGATTAAGTAGATATAGATACTAAATAGATATCTGCTGAGGACAGGGGAGAAAACTGCTCAATACGCGACTTCGCAAATGTTTTTCTTCGAAATTCGTGCTCTTGACACGTTCTTGGCCGCCTTACCTTGGCCTGGGGTCGAGATACATATATAATGCCTTCTTTTTGTGTCCCTAAAGTTATTCAGGGATCCTTTATAAAATGAGTACCTAACTTTTACTTGTAAACGTATGGTGTGACAAGAAAAACACACAAACGAACTAACATTCGCATTTTTAATATCATTTTGAATTTTGATGTTACTTTAAAAATTGCCTCGTTGGTCCACCGGTTAGCCTATGTGGCTTCGTATCACGAGGTCCTAGGTTCATCTTTATACGGGATGTGAGTTTTTAGTTCTTCTAAGAAATTCTCAGGCCGGAGTGGGGAAGTTGGTGGTTTTACAACCCCGCGCACTTTGCTATCTTTCCCGGTCTGTGCCGGCTGTGCAGACCTGGACCAATTAAGAAAACCACATAGGCCCAGCCGGAGATCGAACCCAGGATTGCCGTTTTATACCACTGCGCCACGGAGGCCGTCGAACTGATAATAATAATGTAAAGGATAAATTTCTAGTGAAGGCCCTCTCAATGGCTAATAAAGCTCGCAGCTCGGCCTTTACCGTATATCAGAGCGCTTGTTAGTCGGCGATAGCGAAGAAACAGCGTAATCGACTAAATTACGACATACAGTTACGAGTAAGTCTGATGCTCGGGCCAAAGAGCGCTTGTAAAACTAACCAAGACGGTATACTATTTACATTTTTTATAACACATTTGCGCGCAAAGTATCGCTTATTTCACCAATTTCAGTATCGTAATGTATCTCATTACGCACGTGTGCCGTAATGTAAAGTATAAAATGCACATATGTCGTAATCTATGTTAATAAATTCGTGTAATATAAAACCTTTATCATCCGTCTAATAACGAACGGTAGTTTTTAAAATCTTGGAAAAGAGTTTTTATGTGTGTTTATCTAATATATAAAATTCTCGTGTCGCGGTGTTCGAACTTGAACTCCTCCGAAACGGCTCGACCGATTTTGATGAAATTTTTTGTGCATATTCAGTAGGTCTGAGAATCGGCCAACATCTATTTTTCAAACCCCTAAATTCTAGGATAGGGTAGTGGTAGGGTAGGGGTATGGTATAGGGATAGGGTAGGGGTAGGGTAGCGGTAGGGTAGGGGTAGGGTAGGGGTAGGGTAGGGGTAGGGTAGGGGTAGGGTAGGGTAGGGTAGGGGTAGAGTAGAGGTAGGGTAGGGGTAGGGTAGGGGTAGGGGTAGGAGTATGGTAGTGTAAGGTAGGGATAGGGAAGAAGTGCAAATAAATAAATTAATAAGTCAAAGCGAAGCTTGAGCGAGTCCGCTAGTGTTTTATAAAAAAAAACATTAAATTCTTTAATTTTGACAATAAACGTCAACCATTTATCTGTATCAGAACCACAGAAATATTAATTTACTTTATTAGAAATACTGACTGTTCTTGGTGCATTTGTCTAAAAAAACAAACGCTGGTGTGCGCATACGTCTGTGCAAAAATGACAAGCGTATCAAAATGTCATCATAAGGAAAACAGGCAAAGATGCAAATTCATTTTCAGAAAGTGTATTTCCTCGCAAATGTGTTATAAAACGTCGTATGACATACGTGCGCTTTGATAATTACAGCCTCTGCTTCCATACTATAGCTCTCGCCTTTGGCTCGAGCTGTAATATCGCCTTGGCCTTACCGCATTTATATCATAATGTACTATACTAAAACTATTGATTACTGTTTCAATCCGTAATTAAGAATTGGAAACAAGATGAACATCAGCGTTCCATGAATTCATCGTGCAAATGCCAGGACTATCGTCCACTCCAAGTAGCCCCCCTAGCCATGTGGCACGTCGATTCTCTTTCTACGATCGCTAACGCTTCGAAAACTAGAAATATGTATGGGAATGACATTTGCTTTGACAGGTCACGTGATCAAGATCTGTCATTCCATTAGTGTATGCGTCTGGTCACGCTTCAATAAGTCTTTATGTTGTCATCTTAATAGAGTATTAATTTATTTATTATAAATTTAAATGTAATATAATATACTGTACAACCAGTAAAGATCTCATCAACATTTTTAGTCAGTGAAACAGTCTGTTTGTCGCTTGTATCCATGTTTTGGTTGATTTGAAACTCATGACCTCGATTTTGACTCCAGCCGCGTGAAGTTCTTGATATTATGAAAACTTTTTAATTAGAATTCTATCTGTCTGTGTGTAGTGTTTGGGTTCTAGCCTTTTAAGTCTAATGAAAAACATAAAGGGTTCAAGCCTTTCTAATTAACTCCGTGGTCCACTTTCCATTCAATTTTTAACGCAGAATATAAAAAGGAGATGGTCCAAAATTGTATGGAGCCCAGGTCTAGTCATTGTACCCTAGCGGAAATAAATTTTTACTATTTTTGATTATACAAATCTACGAATATACTTTAATTCTTTCGAAATAATATTCATTATCTCCCAAGAAATGCAAATTAATAAGGGATAATAATGGCGGATAGATGACGTTTTCAATGCATTAATCGATTTGACGTTTGCTGTCAATTGTCATATCAAAGTTGCTTTAAGGGCGCCATCTTGGTATAACTCTTTTGGGTTTTAATTTTATTTATTTCTTTTTATTTAGTTGCATTTATTCACTGTAATAAATTTTAATAAGATCCTTTTTTTTAAATTATAATGATACGGTGTACAAGAGTGGATCTAAAATGGACCATCTCCTTTAAACAATCTTTGCATTATCTTTTCTATGTTCATTTGGTATTCATGAAAACGTTAGCGTAGGTACTCTCCCTTCTAAATGAAGTGAAGACATCTCGGCAATGTTCATTACGGTAATGGGCGCCGCTGCGCGGGGTCGCACATGGCAAGGATAATTCATTTCTTTTCTGTTTTTCCGACGGCTATCCTTGAATATTTCAAATTCTATTTCATATTATGTTGGCTAAAACTTTCATGCTCTGACGGCCTTCTTGGTGCAATGGTATGCGCGATGAATTTACAAGATGGATGTCCTGGATTCGATCCTTGGCTGCCGGCTGGGCCGATTCAGTATTTTTTAATTGGTCCAGGTCTGGCTGGTGTGAGGCTTTGGTCGTCGCTAGTTACCCACCCTATAGGCAAAGACGTACCGCCAAACAATTTAGCGTTCCGGTACAATGTCATGTAGAAGCCATAAGGAATGTGGATTATCATCTTCCTCCTGACAAATTAGCCAACTTGTATCTTAGATTGCATCATCACTTACCATCGGGTGAGATTGTAATCAAGGCCTAACTGATAATTAATTTAATAAAAAAATACTCTTTTTTGTAAAAGTTCGAAGTAAATCATCTTCATATTTTGATGAAGCTGGCCCAGCGGGGGTTAGTGGTAATAAAATCGTCAAAATTAATTTATTTCAAGTAGGCAAATTCAGGTATGGTGATAAAGTACTGTTGATTTTTAAAATTAAAGTTACGAGGGTTTCAAAGCGCCTTGGTCCAAGAAGAACCAACCTCACCCAGGGTTTTTTTTTTAATTACATTAATTCCTTTATCCAAAGGTTGTCTGGTAGATATTGCTATAAGCAATAAGACCGCCTTTGCACATACTTGTTTTCTATTTTTTCCTTTGTTTTCTTTGTTATTGTTTTGTGCAATAAAGTATAAATAAATAAATAAATAAAAAAAAACTTCTACCAAAAACCTACACGACCTTTGTTGTTCGATCATTTTATTTAACATTTTTCCATCAATATCAAGTCCAATATCTAAAGTGTTGTTTTAATTAAGTGTTTTGATAAAATCCCTCTAAAATTTTGTATAAAAAACCTTTCTACTCCAATTAGAGCCGCCTCTTGCGCTCTTAGGACCACTCGAGTTCGGCTCACTAACTGAATTTGATTCAAAATTACTCTCGGAGAGTAAAGCAACCCCTCGCTTGTTAGCGGTTTTTAATATCTATACCTACCTTTACATGTTGAGGTCCATTTATTTTACTTTAGTAAACACGCCTATAGTTTCCAAATTTGTCTCATTCATTGAAAAGAATGGCCATCAAAAATTTTCCACGAATGTTAGCACACTCTGGACGAGGTGCTTCTTACTCAAGAGGGTAATTGTACAGATCGTCCGTATATAACATAACGTAATCCAATCCGCACATAACACTAGCGGACGCCCGCGACTTCGTCCGCGTGGAATTCAGTTTTTCCACAAATTCCGCGGGAGCCATGGATTTTTCCGGGATGAAAATGTGTTAATTCAGAGTAAAATCTATTATTACTGAGACGGGCAAGCGTGACGTCAGGAATGTGTATTCAGCAAATGAAAATCTTCGTATAGTTCGAACAAAGTGTATTATCACCAACAAAGATCGCGCTTGACTGGCTACCAGACGACAAAATAATTACAGACTATGACTCGAAACAATTTTAGAATTCAAAATGATTTCTGTATCTTACAACTACTTTTTAATTATATTT